>NC_052172.1:8094941-8139079 GCF_902713615.1 Scyliorhinus canicula
GGCCAGTGCTGATGAGAATTTCTATGGGGACTATAAAGAGATGGAAACCAAAGATGTGCGGGTTAGGTGGATTGGCCATGATAAATTGCCCGTAGTGTCCTAAAAAGTAAGGTTAAGGTGGGGTGGGGTTGTTGGGTTACGGGTATAGGGTGGATACGTGGGTTTGAGTAGGGTGATCATTGCTCGGCACAACATCGAGGGCCGAAGGGCCTGTTCTGTGCTGTACTGTTCTATGTTCTATGTTCTATGATCTTTGGGAGGGAGCTCGCAGAGAGTCGCCACGCTCCGGCACCAATTTGAATAATTACATAGCGCCTATCCGAAGGCGATTTGCAGGAGTGTAGACACCATCGCATAAAGAGATTTGGTACTGCTTGATCAAAGAGATCGGTTCTAAAGCGATCAGGGAGGTGGTGAGAGGCAATTCCAAATATTAGGGCTGAGACAACCATCTCCAGAAGGTTAGGTGGGGCTACTGGGTTATGGGGAAAAGGGTGGGTGCTCATTCAGAGGGATGATGCAGAGTCGATGGGCCGAACGGCCTCCTCCTGCACTGCAGTGATTCCATGAGTCTGCACCGACCCTCCAAAAGAGCACCCTAACCTCGGCCCACTGCCCCGTCCTGTCCACACAACCCCACCTAACCTGCACATCTTTTGAACACTAAGGGGCAATTTAGCACGGCCAATCCACCTAACCTGCACATCTTTGGAGCAGCCAGAGGAAACCCTACGCAGATACGGGGGGTAAGTGCAAGCTCCACACGGACCGTTACCCCAAGGCCAGGAATCAAATCCGGGTCTGTGGTGATATGCATCACTGTAGATACACAAGGGGTTAATGTAAGTATACGTAGACTAGCTAGACACTAGAGGGAGCACCAGTGACACGACACACAGACATTCAACCAATAGGTCAGTAAGATAGGACACGACCAATGGGCATTCACGATACACACAGAGGTGACACTACCACAGGGGGGCATTACACCAATCCATATATAAAGGACACAGCACACATGATCTTCCTCTTTCCAGTGGAGACACTCAGTGAGTACACACACAGGGTTGATTTGAAACACATCATACCCACCACGTGGATTGTAGCAGACTGGTTCATCAGCCTGAGTAGCTCTCGCAGGATTAACGGGAGAGTCGAATCCAAGTAGGAGAATTGTTAACAGTTTAAATAAACGTGTTGAAGCTATCTCCAAGACTGAACCTTCCTTTGTCAGAGTTCACATCAAGGAAGCAGCTTATGCTACGTCAAGAGCATAACAAGACAGGGTCCCTGGCACTGTGAGGCAGTAGCGCTAACCACTGTGCCACCTTCTCAGGCTTCTCAGTATCCTGATGTTTGGTGAAGGGAGTTGGCCAGGTTTTGTTTGCAAGCTAGATTAGAAGCCTGTTAAAATAGGCCTTACCGTGATCAAGCTTTTTAAACTGATTTTCCTGTGTTAATTCCACATTATTTGAGCTTTTCTTTTGCAGCCAGATGTAACGGTGGGGGAGCAGGAAGAGAAGCCCTTGCCAGTAAGACTATAAGAAACAGGCACTGGAGGAGGCCATTCGGCCCTTCGAGTCTGCTCTGCCATTTAATAAGATCATGGCTGATTCAACACTCACCAAGTCCACTTTCCTGCCTTCTCTCCGTAGCCGTTACTGCCCCCACTGAGGAGAAAGAAACCCATTGATCTCAGCTTTGAAAAGGGGGAGGAACAATGTGCAGGGGTCTGGGGGAGAATGCAGGAGAATGACGCCAAGTCACGATGCTCATTTGGAGAGTCGGTGCTGACACGGTGGGCTGAATGGCCTCCTTCTGCGCAATGCCAAACGTGTGGAGGTTCGGAGTGATTCTCTGACTTATGATTAGAGAGATTTGACCAGTCCCGCCCACCTGGATGACAATGGGAAAGGGGCTGGGGGAGGATGGCGCGGTCACGCCCTGTCATAGAGTGGACGTTACAACCCTCATGAGAAAACAATCACTGATCTCCCAACGGGACACATTGAGTACCAGCTCCCTGTGGAGGGGGCGCGGAGACCTACCACCTGGGACCTGTCAAACCAGAGGATAAAATTAGGCCCGATTCGGGGCCTGGATCAGACCCATCATACTCCTAGTAGAGTCTGCACAGGGAGTGAGATGTTATCACATCCTAGAATCCCTACAGTGCAGAAGGAGGCCATTTAGCCCATTGGGTCCGTACTGGCCCTCTGAAAGAGCACCCCACCTGGCCCAATTCCTCACCCTTTCTCTCTAACCCCACCCAGGGGCAATTTATCATGGCCAATCCACCTAACCTGCACATCTGTGCACTGTGGTTGGAAACCGGAGCACCAGGAGGAAACCCACGCAGACACGGGGAGAACGTGCAGACTCCACGCAGACAGTCACCCGAAGCCGGAATTGAACCCGGGTCCCTGGTGCGGTGAGGCAGCGGTGCTAAATGCCTTACCTCTTATTCAGAGTCATTCCCCAAGTTTAAGGACCCACTCTAACCAACCGAAAGCGTCCTTCCTGCATCTACTCTATCGAGCCCTGTAAGAATGTTATGCTTGGTGGCACAGTGGTTAGCACCACAGAGAGCAAGAGAGCGAGAGGGGGGAGAGAGAGCGCGAGGGGGGGAGAGAGGGAGAGCGAGGGGGAGAGCGAGAGCGAGAGCGAGAGAGGGAGGGAGCGCGCGGGAGAGAGAGGGAGGGAGAGAGAGGGAGGGAGTGCGAGGGAGGGAGTGCGAGGGAGGGAGGGAGAGAGAGAGGGAGAGAGAGGGAGGGAGGGAGGGAGAGAGGGAGGGAGGGAGGGGAGAGGGAGAGAGGGAGGGAGGGAGGGAGGGAGGGAGAGAGAGAGGGGAGGGAGGGAGGGAGGGAGGGAGGGAGGGAGGGAGGGAGCGCGAGGGAGGGAGGGAGCGCGAAAGAGGGAGAGAGAGGGAGGGAGGTAGAGAGAGGGAGGGAGCGCGAGAGAGGGAGGGAGAGAGAGGGATGGGAGTGCGAGAGAGGGATGGGAGCGCGAGAGAGAGGGAGAGCGTGAGAGAGAGGGAGAGCGTGAGAGAGAGGGAGGGAGCGCGAGGGAGGGAGGAGAGGGAGGGAGGGAGGGAGAGAGAGGGAGGGAGCGCGAGAGAGGGAGGGAGCGCGAGAGAGGGAGGGAGCGCAAGAGAGAGAGAGGGAGCGGAGAGAGAGAGGGAGGGAGCGCGAGAGAGAGAGAGGGAGGGAGCGCGAGAGAGAGAGAGAGAGGGAGCGCGAGAGAGAGAGGGAGCGTGCAGGAGAGAAAGGGAGGGAAAGCGAGAGATAGAGAGAGAGAGGGAGGGAGCGCGCGAGAGAGAGAGAGAGAGAGGGAGGGAGCGTCACAGAGAGAGAGGGAGGGAGCGCACGGGAGAGAGAGGGAGGGAGCAGGAGAGAGAGGGAGGGAGCGCGCGGGAGAGAGAGGGAGGGAGCGCGCGGGAGAGAGAGGGAGGGAGCGAGAGGGAGAGCGTGACAGAAAGAGGGAGAGCATGTCCTTGAGAGAGTGTGAGAGCACAAGTCTGACTGAGAGAGTGCAGGCACGAGATAGAGTGAGAGTGCCCTGCCCTGCCCAGCCCAGCCCAGCTCTGCCCTGCCCAGCCCTGCCTAGCCCGGAGCTGCCCTGCCCTGCCATGCCCTGCGCTGCCCAGCCCTGCCCTGCCCAGCCCTGCGCTGCCCAGCCATGCCCAGCCCTGCCCTTCCCAGCCCTGCCCTACCCAGCCCTGCCCTTCCCAGCCCTGCCCTGCCCTGCCCTTCCCAGCCCTGCCCTGCCCTGCCCAGCCCTGCCCTGCCCAACCCAGCCCTGCCCTACCCTGCCCTGCACTGCCGTACCCAGCCCTGCCCTACCCTACCCTGCACTGCCGTACCCAGCCCTGCCCTGCCCTACCCTACCCTGCCCTACCCAGCCCTGCCCTACCCAGCACTGCCCTGCCCTACCCTGCCCAGCCCTGCCCTACCCTGTGCTGCCCTACCCTGCCCAGCCCTGCCCTGCCCTACCCTGTGCTACCCTACCCTGCCCAGCCCTGCCCTACCCTGCCCTGCGGCATCACATTCGGAAATGAAAATCGCTTATTATCACAAGTAGGCTTCAAATGAAGTTACTGTGAAAAGCCCCTAGTCGCCACATTCCAACGCCTGTTCGGGGAGGCTGGTACGGGAATTGAACCCGTGCTGCCGGCCTGCCTGGGTCTGCTTTAAAAGCCAGCGGTTTAGCCCAGTGAGCTAAACCAGCCCCTGGAGACCACTCACTTGTCCAAAGACATCCTGCTGGAACTGCAGGAGATCCCAAACCTCTCCCTCGATGGTGACGCCGTCCTGGGCCTCGCTCTTCTGGAGCAGGAGCTCTGCCTTGATCAACAGCTCATCCATCTTCTCCGAGATACAGCTGATCATTCGCTGGAAAACCTGCCAGGGAGAGGGTGGCAAGAGGGTGAACGAGAGAGCGTGGAGCCCGGGACATCATCTCAGAGTGAACTCAGTCAGCGGAGGGCGATTGTGAAAATGTATCATCCCAAAAAAAAATCCTTTTGAGCAACCATCTGAACCACTTCACGATTCAATTATGGGGAGATCACGGCATGGTGGCCATGTCATTGGACTAAAGACCCAAACACAGGTTCAAATCCCACCACGGCACAGCTTAAAATCTGCAGTTAAAGCTAGTCTCAGTAATGGTGCCCAGGACATTATCACCAATGGTTGCAAAAACCGGTCTGGTTCACTAACGCCCCCTTTAAGGAAGGAAATCTGCCGCCCTTACCCTGGTCTGGCCCACCTTTGACTCCAAGTCCGCAGAAGTGTGGTCGACCCCGAACTGCCCCTCTGAAGCGGCCGAGCGAGCCACTCGGTTCAAGGGCAATTAGGGACGGGCAACAAATGCTGGGTCCAGCGACACCCAGGTCCCCCACAAGAGCAAAGTTATGAACGCATCAAATAGTATAGACGGGAAGGGGCGGAGTGTGGAATTCTGGGGAGGGGCAGCTTGGGAGTTGAGTCGATTGATTTTGGGATTTGGGATAATTATCAGTCACTGTCCAGCAGCCAATGAGTCCCGGTTCCCTCCCTCCAAAATCCATTCGGATAGGGTGTTGGTGGGATGGCAGGGTGGGGGCAAGGGGGTGGGTGGCAGAGTGGGGTGGGGGTGGGGGGCAATGTGTGCGGAGAGGGGGTGGGGGGCAATGTGTGCGGAGAGGGGGTGGGGGCAGGGGTTGGATGGCAGGGGATTGCAGTGAGGGCAGGGGGTGAGGTCAGGGGGTGGGTGGCAGGGGATTGCAGTGAGGGCTGGGGCTGAGGTCATGGGGGTGGGGTCAGGGGTTGGGTGGTGGGGGTGAGGTCAGCGGGTGGGGGCAGGAGTTGAGGTCAGGGGTGGGGGCAGCGTTGAGGTCAGGGGATGGGAGCAGCGTTGAGGTCAGAAGGTGGGGGCAGTGTTGAGGTCAGGGGGCAGCGTTGAGGTCAGGGGGCAGGAGCTGCGGATAGGGGGTGGGGGCTGCATGGAGGTCAGTGGGTGGGGGTGGGGGGTGGGAGCAGGGTGGGGGTACGGGGGTGGGTGGTAGGGGGAGGGGGTGGGATCCTCTATGTTATTGACCTGAAAAGTCGATTTGTTTTTAAGGTTCACAGGGATTGCAAACTCTCTTTCAAATTCCTCTCCCAATGGCTGAGGGTTTGTTATTCGCCCCCTTTGGAGGATGACTTCCCTCAATGTGACCCCCGCCCTCAGGTGGGCACCCCGCCCCCGGCCCCTCCCGACACCACCCCAGGTTCAGGATGTGCCCCCAGTACCTGCGGTTGGCTGAGCTTTCCCTCTGCATCTCCGCAGGAGAAATATTCCAGTTGGGGGCGTCGAATGTCCAACTCCATGAGCTGCAGCCACAGATTCTCCCTCTCGGTCTCAAACTCCTCTCTCTGACTCACAAAATACTGGGAACAAAACATTGCCGATCGTCACCCGTTATCATCACTGATCACCCAGCAGCATCCCCCCCCCCAGCGGTGCACCCCCTCTGCCCACACGCGCACCCCCCCTCTGCCCACATGCTCAGCCCATCCCCCTCTGCCCACACGCTCAGCCCATCCCCCTCCGCCCACACGCGCACCCCCCCTCCGCCCACACGCTCAGCCCATCCCCCTCTGCCCACACGCTCAGCCCCCCTCCGCCCACATGCGCACCCCCCCTCCGCCCACATGCTCAGCCCACACCCCCTCCGCCCACACGCTCAGCCCACCCCCCTCCGCCCACACGCTCAGCCCACCCCCCTCCGCCCACACGCTCAGCCCACCCCCCCTCCGCCCACACGCTCAGCCCCACCCCCCGTCCGCCCACACGCTCAGCCCCCCCTCCGCCCACATGCTCAGCCCACCCCCCTCCGCCCACACGCTCAGCCCACCCCCCTCCGCCCACACGCTCAGCCCACCCCCCCTCCGCCCACACACTCAGCCCACCCCCCGTCCGCCCACACGCTCAGCCCCCCCTCCGCCCACATGCTCAGCCCCCCTCTCCGCCCACACGCTCAGCACCCCCCCACACATCCAGCCACCCCCTCTGCCCACACACCCAGCCCCCCTCTCTGCCCACACGCTCAGCCCCCCTCTCCGCCCACACGCTCAGCCACCCCTCTCCGCCCACACGCTCAGCCCCCCCCTCCGCCCACACGCTCAGCCCCCACCTCCGCCCACACGCTCAGCCCCCACCTCTGCCCACACACCCAGCCCTCTCCCCCCACCCCCACCCCCCTCCGATCTGACTTCGGAAGCTGTGATGGTGGGTGTGTTCTGGGCTGCTGGGGCACCCGACAGCGGACCGTTGGTTTCCAGCTCGAACCGAGCACGGAATGGTTCAGCCCCCCCGCTCCTGATCATTGGCCATCTGGTGCGGGCTGAGGATCACCACCTGGTAAGCCTGCTCGCGGCCATGGCCAAGTTGGCCGTTATCAAGCCCAGGCATGGGAGGTTGGGGGGGGGGGGGGGGGGATGTCCAGCACAACCGTCTGTGCCCCTATTCCACAGCTGTGTTCGCGGCTGGGTGTCCCAAGGTTGGGGGCACGCGGTGTCTACAGGAATGTTCCAGACCTTCCACGCCCAGTGGGTACCACCACAGGGAAGCGAGTACAACCCCCAAAGTGACATTCGAGCTTAATTTGGTAAGATTTCTTCCATTTTTTTTCTTTAGCTTTGTTGAATTGGCTTTTTTCCCCGAAATTAATTAAATTAAATTGAGTTCTATGGTTAATTTGCTAAATTTGTTTTACGTGTTGTGAACAGAGACTAACCCCACGGGGTTTGCAGCATTGGAGTAATGCTACTGGGCTAGTATTATAGAGGCTTGGATGGATGTTCCAGAGATACATAGATTATCGTAGAATTTATGGCGCAGAAGGAGGCCATTCGGCCCATCGAATCTGCACCGGCTCTTGGAACAAGTTCAAATCCCAGATGGTTGAAGGCTCATACTATCACCGCCAAGGTCCTGGGTTCAATCCTTATGCTCACTATCTCAAGGTGGACATGCTGCTCGCTACATTTAGTTGCAATCCTAAAATGGGGTTCACAGTGTGGTAAACCACTGTTACACCTGTATTAGGTGATGTAAGGTAGGACCTGTACTACAGGGTTGCCGGTAGCCCCTGCCTGCTGGCTCCGCCCAGTAGGAGGAGCGTGTCCTCTATTCAGCAGCCATTTCGCCAGCTGCAGCGGGAGGCCACACATCCGACTGCAATAAAGCCACAGTTGTATCCAACCTTAGTCTTTGTACAATTGATCGTGCATCACACAGCAAACATGAATACGACACACTAAAAGAGGGAGAGGCTGCTGAGATACTGAGCTACGTATACAACGCAGGCAGATGAGGGAGCACAGAGGGGCTGGTTAGGCCGGGGTTGTTTTGCCTTGGAGCAGAGAAGGCCGAGAGGGACCTGATTGAGGTGGACACAATTTTGAGGGATGTAGATAGGAAGGAATATTTCCCCCTCGGAGAGGGGTTTTATAAGGCCGCAAAGGAGTAGATCAGAGAAACATAGTTTATTTACAATAACTATTATATTGTTATGGGCCAGGGTTTGGAGAACCCCAAAGTGTATCATGGAGTTCCCCTGACCCACAACCTTTACTAGATTGTGGTATGGGGAGCACACGGCCCACTCTGCAGGGGTGGCACAGCAGAAATGGAAAAATATTTTTTAAAAGCAAAACAATGTTTATTCCATGAACTCAAGTTAACCTTTTTAAAACATAGTGAACATCTTAGCAACCATTAATTCAAATACAACCCCCAAAGAATACAACACTAAGTAATCCTTAACTTCCCAAACAACATCCAGAAGACAAAAGAAACATCTTTCAACAGAAGCAACATTGGGTTTACATTCACTACTGAGAACATTTATAATTCTGAATTCACCAAATGATCAAGAGATAGTCTTTTGATGGCAGAGAGAACAGTAGGACACCTGCTCTGTCTGGCTTCAGCTCCAACACTGAAAATGAAACTAAAACACACCCTGCAGCCTGCTGAAAAACGAAAGTAAAAGGCTGACAGACAGCCCAGCTCCACCCACACTCTGACATCACTGATAACACCCATTTCTTAAAGGTACTCTCACATGACAATACACCTCATATGGTAGATCCCAACTGGGTCTTAGAACATAGAACAGTACAGCACAGAACAGGCCCTTCGGCCCTCGATGTTGTGCCGAGCAATGATCCTACTCAAACCCACATATCCACCCTATACCTGTAACCCAACAACCCCCCCCCCCCCCCCACCTTACTTTTTAGGACACTATGGGCAATTTAGCATGGCCAATCCACCTAACCCGCGCATCTTTGGACTGTGGGAGGAACCCCGGAGCACCCGGAGGTAACCCATGCAGACACGGGGATGGTTCACAGGGCAGTTAATTGTTCCCACCCCGGAAGGTAACTTGCAGGTTACAACAAGGGGTCAATAATCAGGGGGCGGGAGATTGAGAGAGGATTTGAGGGAAATCTTTTTCACCCAGAGGGTGGTGGGAATCTGGGACTCACTGACCGAAAGAGGAGAGAACCGTCACAACATTTAAAAAGCATTTCAATAAGGACATTGAAACGCCGCAGCGTCCAAGGCTACGGATCAAGTGCTGGAAAATGAAATTGGAATAGTTAGGTGCTTAATGGGGATCCGTCTTCGTAACGAGGGATGTCGAGGATGATTATTAAGAGGTGATGAGTTGAACAAGACAATAGTGCAGGCCTTTAGTTATGTACTGTGTGCAGACTAGGACCCCAATATCGAAAGGATGTTAAAACCACGGAGATGGACCAAGAGGATTCCAGGAACGGGAGATATGACCAGCGGCTTTTCCAGGACTTTTCCCGTTAAAGCCGCAAAGGTTTAGGGGAGAGTTCGTAAAGGGTTTTAAAACAGAGAGCTTTGGGAGAGATTAAGTCTTTCTTGAAATGAAATGAAAATTGCTTATTATCACAAGTAGGCTTCAAATGAAGTTACTGTGAAAAGCCCCTAGTCGCCACATTCCAGCGCCTATTCGGGGGGCTGATACGTTTCTTCCATGGGATGTGGGTGCCACTGGGACTGGGCCGGCATTGGTTGCCCATTGCTAATTGCCCCTGAACTGAGTGTCTCGCTCGGCCATTTCAGAGGGGCAGTTAAATGTCAACCCCATTGCTGTGGGTCTGGAGTCACATGTAGGCCAGACCGGGTAAGGACGGCAGATTTCCTTCCCTGAAGGGGCGTTAATGAATCAGATAGGTTTTTACCGCAATCGATTATAATTTCACGGTGACCTTTAGAATCCATAGTACCCCCACAGTGCAGACGGAGGCCATTCGGCCCTTCGGGTCTGCACTAGCCCTCCCAAAGAGTACCCTACCTAGGCCCACTCCACAGCTCTATCCCCGTAACCTGCACATATTTGGACACTTAGGGACAATTTTAACATGGCCAATCCACCTAATCTGCACATCTTTGGACTGTGGCAACAGGAAAAGAAGAAGGGATGACAATTGAATGCTGATAATGCTTAAAGAACGAGCCGCATTTGTAAAGCGCCTCTCACAACCTCGGGCCACTCCCAGAGTGCATCACTGCATCCGAATACAGTCAAAGTGTCAGCAACACTGGGATTGAGGGCTATCAAACACCCCAAGGGGTCAAATACCTTCAGCCTTTTGCAGATGGTGCCAACTCTTCGCTGCAAGTTGTCCCATCTCTGGTTCCCATCACGCACCATTCCTTTCAGCTGAGCGGCCACTCCTAGCCCCTGCTCCCTGGCCAGTCGCCTGTAGCGCCTGTTTATAGATTCCAGTCGGACAACGTGATCTTCCGTCCGCTTCCGGAGACACTGTACCATTAAAAATAAAAGCATTAATGAGTCCTTTTGCTTTCAAATTGGCGTACGAAGGCCGGACATCAGCCCTCCCACTGTCCAAAGATGTGCGGGTTGGTTAACCAGAGAGGTTAGGTGGGGTTACGGGGAGTGGACACGGGCAGAGTGCCTCTTTCAGAGGGTGGTCGCAGACTCGATGGGCTGAAAGGCCTTCTCCTGCACTGTAGGGATTCTATGATGGATGTGTTGGCTGATTAATGGCTGGAGCGTGGGGGGGGGGGGGGGGGGGGGGGACAAGTCATGTGATGAAACCTCCAAGAATACATGTGATCACAGTCGGCAACGCTATTTCCATGTTTGAGGTTCGGGGTTAAAACCGTAAGACTTAGGAGCAGAATTAGGCCATTCTGCCCATTGAGTCAACTCCACCACTCAATCATGGCTGAAATGTTTCTCATTCCCCATTTTCCTACCTTCTTCCCATAACCCCTGATCCCCTTCTTAATCAAGAACCTATCCATCTGTGTCTTAAAGACACTCAGTGATTTGGCCTCCACAGCCTCCTGCGGCAAAGGCTTCCACAGATTCACCACCCTCTGGCTGAAGAAATTCCTCCTCATCTCTGTTTTAAAGGATCGTCCCTTCAGTCTGGTTGAGGGATTAGGCCTTGTGGATTGTGGAATGAAGGGGCTGGGGGGGGTGTTGCTGTGGATCAGGGATTGGTTCAACTCGGGCTTGGAAGTTCAGGTTGGGGCCTACAAAAGGGGACCATCGATCTGAAAATAAAAGGAGGCATGAAAGTTCTCCAGCAGTAATGGCAGCAGGTCCCAAAACAAGCCTTTTGGAATGAAAGGAGAGGGGCAGAGAGAGCTGCGTGGGGTAAGTATGTCGTCAACATTGATTGGAAGTACAGAGGACTGAGGAGTAGGCCCATTCGTCCCTCCGAGCCCGTTACGCCCGTCGCCAAGATCATGGCCAAACTAGGTGTGGTCTCAACCCCACTTAACTGTCTGCCTCTCCTCCCCACCCCCCGACAACCCTTTACTCCCTTATCTATCAGAACATAGGAGCTTATTAAATGAGGGTCACCAAAATCGACTCCAGCAGGAAACGGCGGGCGGCACGGTGGCACAGTGGTTAGCACTGCCGCCTCACAGCGCCAGGGACCCGGGTTCAATACTGGCTTCGGGTGTCTGTTTGGAGTTTGCACTTTCTCCCCATGATGTCTGTGTGGGTTTCCTCCGGGTGCTCCGGTTTCCTCCCACAGTCCAGGGATGTGCAGGTTAGGTGGATTGGCCACGCTAAATTGTCCCTTAGTTTCCAAAGGGTTAGGTGGAGTTACTGGGTTACGGGGATAGGATTGGGGCATGGGCCTAGCTAGGGTACTCTTTCCAAAGGTCAGTGCAGACTTTAAAAAAAATATAAATTTTGTGTACCCAATTAGTTTTTTCCAATTAAGGGGCAATTTAGCACGGCCAATCCACCTACCCTGCACATCTTTGGATTGTGGGGGCGAAAGCCACGCAAACACGGGGAGAATGTGCAAACTCCACACGGACAGTGACCCAGAGCCGGGATCGAACCTGGGACCTCGGCGCCGTGAGGCAACAGGGTTAACTCACTGCGCCACCGTGCTGCCCAGGTCGGTGCTGATTTGATGGGCCGAATGGCCTCCTTCACTGTAGAGATTCCAGAAACGGACCCATTAACATTTTTTGAGGAGGTGGCCAAGTGTGTAGATGAGGGTGGTGTCGTTGATGCAGTCCCCCCCAAGTCTTTCACACTCTGCCCATCCCCACTAGTATTGGGGAAGTTGAAATCCCTACTATTTGTTTTTACAGCTCTTGAGATTTTCCGACATAGCTGCTCATCTCGCTCTCCCTGGGGATCTATAGTACTGTCCCAGCCATGGGGTTTCTCCCTTTTTGATTTTAAGTTCCACCCATTTGGCCTCCGTTGAGGAGCTTGCTGAGATAAGGGTCCAGTGGGCTCCCCCAGGGATCAGTGTTGGGGCCCTTGCTGATTGTGCTTTATATCAATGATTTAGACTTGAATGTAGGAGGGTTGATCAGTAAGTTTGTGGATGATACGAAAATTGGTAAATAGTGAGGAGGATATGGCCTGAGATTCCAGGAGGATATGGACGGGCTGATCAGTGGCAAATGGAATTCAATCTGGATAAGTGTGAAGTTATGCACTGGTGCAGGACACACAAGACAAGGGAATACAGGATAAAGGGCAGGACCCTGGGAAGCACTGAGGGTCAGAGGGACCTTGGTGTGCATGTACACCGTCCCTTAAGCTAGCAGAGCAGGTGGATGCAGTGGTTAAGAAAGCAGATGGTATACTTGCCTTTATTAGCCGAGGCAGAGAGTTTAAGAGCAGGGAGGTTATGCTGGAACTGTATAAACTGTTGGTTAGGCCACAGCTGGAGTATTGTGTGCAGTTCTGGAATCCACATTATAGGAGGGATGTGATAGCACTGGAAAGGGTGCAGAGGAGATTTACCAGCATGTTGCCTGGGCTGGAGAGATTTAGCTATGAAGAGAGATTGGATAGACTGGGATTGTTTTCCTTGGAGCAGAGGAGGCTGAGGGGGGACATGATCAAGTTGTATAAAATTATGAGGGTCCCAGATAGAGTAGACGGGAAGAAACCTTTCCCATTGGTGGAGGGATCAGTGACCAGGGGGCAGAGATTTAAGGTAAGGGGCAGGAGGTTTAGAGGGGCTGTGAGGGGAAACCTTTTCACCCAGAGGGTGGTGGGAGTCTGGAACTCGCTGCCTGAAAGGGTGGTGGAGGCAGAGACCCTCATAACATTGAAGAAGCATTTAGATGTGCACTTGCGATGCCAAGGCAGACACGGCGATGGGCCAAGTGTTGGGAAATGGGATTGGAATAGTTAGCTGATTGTTTCTGACCAGGGCAGCCGCGATGGGCTCAAGGGTAGGATTGGCCACGCTAAATTGGCCACCATGGGCTCAAGGCCTGGGGGTTCCCATACGGGCTATCGGGGTTCTGAGTGCAAACCCACGATGCATTGTGTTGACCGTTACCCACACGTGGGGTCGCCACATTCCGCTGATTTCCGTCCGTGTCGTTTTTTTTTTCCTGCCGGTATGGCTGAAGTGATTCGCCCGTAAAGCGAGGGCGAGTGAAGCGAGGGCGAGTGAAGCGAGGGCGAGTGAAGCGAGGGCGAGTGAAGCGAGGGCGAGTGAAGCAAGGGCGAGTGAAGCGAGGGCGAGTGAAGCGAGGTGGGTGCTCACAACATTGACAGTGAGGGCTGTGCGCTCCCTCTGTGTCCCAAGTGTAAATATTTATTTTGTTTTGACCATTTGATGACAGTTCTATGAATATATAAATGATTAAACATTTTCTATGACTTGCTATGAAATGTTCGGCTTGTATTAAATGTATTTGATCTCCCTGAAAAAACAACAATAGGGAATGTGGGAGCCTGTTTTCATGGATAATCATGGATTCCGGGTGGAGCAGGACTGATGGGCCGAACAGCTTTCCCAGGCCCGAATTCCAGCCATTTTCTTACCTCAAATCTCTTCAGCTCCTCCTTCGCTTCGGTGTACAGAACCTGAGAGGACTGAGGCTCCTTTACTACGGTTTCAGCCCAGCGCATCCAGTCGTTGAACCGGGAATAGTCATCCAGGAATTCCTGCCGCAGCTGCCAGGACAGCTCCATCCTGGAGGGAGACAGAGGTCATGGTGGGTGGGAACCGTTCCTTTAATCCCCGGATACTCGGGCTCGGGGGGGTGGGGGGGGGGGAAGTTCAACTCCCTCCCTGCTTGGGACCTCCCGACGGAACCAGGAGATCTGAGATATGATTAAACTCTTCCTCTGCACCAAGTGAAGAGCGGGCGGCGGGGGGGGGGGTGTCATTCTCTGTCACTAACACCCAGACATTGGAGAACTGAGTCCAAATATGTGCAGGTTAGGTCGAATGGCCTTGATAAAAAAAATTGAACCTTAAGTGCCCAAAGATGCGCAGGTTAGGTGGGGTTACGGGGATAGGGTGGGGGAGTGGGCCTAGGTAGGGTGCTCTTTCTAGGGTCGGTGCAGGCTCGATGGGCCGAATGGCCACGTCCGCACTGTGGGAGTTCTGTGGAACAGACACTGATCGGGGTAGGTAGGACTGCGGAGTTGACGGGAGTCAGTGGCTTCGTGGTATTGTCACTGGACCAGTATCCCAGGGCAATGGTTTGGCGAAACCATGTTCAAACGCCGCTGGTGAGATTTCAATTGAATACAGTAAAAATCTGGATTTTTAAAAAGTCTCAAGATGAAACCGTTGTCGATTGTTGTTAAAAACCCATTTGGTTCACTGACGACCTTTTCGGGAAGGAAACCTGCCGTCCTTACCCGGTCTGGCCTACACGTGACTCCAGACCCAAAATAAATGTGGTCGACTCGCAAACGCCCTCTGAAATGGCCCAGCGAGACAATTCAGCTGGGGGGGGGGGGGGGGGGGGCGTGAGGGCGTGGTGGGGGGGGGGCGGCGTTGGGGCGTGAGGGCGTGGTGGGGGGGGGGGCGTGAGGGCGTGGGGGGTGGGGGGGGCGTTGCAATTTGTGACAGACAATATATGCTGGCCCAATCAGCCAGGCCCATGAATGATTTTTTAAAAAAAAATCAAATCAACCACGATCTTATAGAATCATAGAATTTACAGTGCAGAAGGAGGCCATTCAGCCCATCGAGTCTGCACCGGCTCTTGGAAAGAGCACTCTACCCAAGGTCAACAAATCCACCCTATTCCCATAACCCAGTAACCCCACCCTATACTAAGGGCAATTTTGGACACTAAGGGCAATTTATCATGGCCAATCTACCTAACCTGCACATCTTTGGACTGTGGGAGGAAACTGGAGCACCCGGAGGAAACCCACGCACACACGGGGAGGATGTGCAGACTCTGCACAGACAGTGACCCAAGCCGGAATCGAACCTGGGACCCTGGAGCTGTGAAGCGATTGTGCTATCCACAATGCTACCGTGCTGCCCCTAGTCGCCACATTGAGAGGTGAATCAGAATTGAGGGGCTGACTGGCCTACTCTCGATAGAACCACCCAACAGGATCGTACTGGAGTTTTTAAGGGTCTGGGAGAAACTATGGCATTTTGGGTGACCTCGCTACTATTATCGAGTCACATGACAAACTGGGCCTATCGTACTTACATATTGATACAATTCTTATGTACTATAATTGCCCCAGATGTTATTGGCTATGACCACCTCTGTGTATAGTTACGACATATGTGGGGGAAGATGCTGGCATCGTGGAAGCGTTGCTGTATGAGTAATCCAGAGGCCCAGGTTAACACTCTGGGGACACAAGTTCAAATCCCACTGTGGCAGCTGGTGGAATTTAATTTCAACCAGTTCTTTAAAAAAAATGGAATTAAATCGAAAGCTAGTCTCAGTGATGGAAACTGGGAGACTATCATCGATTGTCATAACGGCCCAGCTGGTTCAATAATGCCCCTTTCGCGAAGGAAATCTGCCATCCTTACCCGGTCTGGCCTACATGTGACTCCAGACCCATCTTCAACTCTTGTTGGGACTTTATCCAAACTAAGTGTGGTGATATGACTAGGAGGTTTACGGTACCTATCTGCCATTGGTGCAGAACACTCGCTGCCCATTGGCTCAGGCCGGTCATGTGCCTCTCGGCTGGTTGGTTGAGACTAGTCATGTGACTGCTCACCGATTGGTCGGGAGGCAAGTAGTCCCACCTACGAGGCGGGGTATAAGAACCCGTAGGACCCAGCAGCCGGCCTTTCTCTGTAAGTCGACTGCCGGGCACACAACTAGTCGATTAAAGCCTAATGTTTGGATCTTCATCTCAACTCGTGTCCAATTGATGGTACATCAATAAGCAAAATACTGCGGATGCTGGAATCTGAAAGAAGAGGATGCTGGAAAAACTCAGCAGGTCCGGGTTCGAATCAGTGCACAGGGAGGCCATTTGGCCCATCGAGTCTGCACCTACCCTCTGAAAGAGCACCCCACCTAGTTCTACTCCCTATCCCCAGGACCCCACCGGACCTGCACATCTTTGGACTGTGGGAGGAAACCGGAGCACCCGGAGGAAACCCACGCAGACAGGGGGAGGATGTGCAAACTCCGCACAGGCCTTGAGCCCTACCTTAAGGCTGGGTCCCTGGTGCTGTGAGGCAGATCTGTCAGCGTCCACCAGGAGATAAACGTAGAATTCAGAATTGAAGGGAGGGAGAATGTAGAGACGGCAACGAAAGGCGGCAAATTGACGAACTTTAAGGCCTGGTTTAACAGGGGGAAGGCATTGTTTTGCATTGAGGCAATACAGGTATGGAATACTGAAGCAAAAAGGAAAGAGGGGGGGCTTAAGATGGAGGAGAAAGGTCAAAATCTAGAGTTGGCGACTCAATGTTGAGTCCTGCGGGCTGCAATGTGCCCAATTGGAAGATGAGGTGGTTGAGCGGGAGCTTTGCCGCAGGCCAAGGACAGACGTGTGGGCCGAGAACGAGGTGCTGAGTTAAAATGGCCGCCACAGGAAGGCTGGGGTCACGCTTGCAGACTGAGTGAAGGTGTTCCTCGAAGATTTAACTCAGCCTGAAGAATATTCAACATCCCAAGACCTCAACTGAAAAGATTACTCCTTGTGGCCACCCTTAAATGGGAGATCCCTGATTTTGAAACCGTGCTCCCCTAGGTCCCGATTCCGCCTCGCGGGAAAACATTCTCTCAGCGTCTATTCTGTCAAGCCTCTCCTCAGGAGCTCACGTGTCTCAATCAGATCCCTTTGCAATCTTCTGAGATACAATGAGTGCAGGCCCGATCTTTCCTCGTCAAACAACTTCTTCATCCCCGGAATCAGCCGAGAGAATATTCTCGGGGGCAATATTCTCTGCCGCCTCCTGCCGGTACGGGGATTCCCGATGTGGCGGAGCATAGACATTGGGGGGGGACGGGGGACGGACGGGATTGGTTTACGATTCGCTGCCCCTCCCCCCCCTCCCCCCCGGTGGCGGGATTAGGCTTTGCGCCCACGCGGCAGCAGGAGGAGGCAAACGGGCCTTAACGTTTACATGCACTTACCGGGCCAGACACCATTCTCCGGGCCCGCTTGGTTCTCTGGTCCGGGAATCAGGTGGGCGAGATTTGCCACGGGTATTTCCCAGTGTGACCCTGCGGGCGTCACCCGTGGGCCAAGGGGGTAACCCCTTCAGGGACTGGCCCCCTAAGTCCCTCCGAGGACCTCCCTTCCCCCAACAATGCCTGACCTGCCCACCCTACTCCCACTAGACACTCCCCCCCCCCCATGCACGCACACCATCCCAGAGACCCTCTAGTTAAAGAGACCCTCCCCACCCCACCCAAGACCCCCACATAGAGCGAGATTCATGTACCAGGGCACCTCAGAGTTCCTCAATCTTTCTCCATTTTAAATTACGTGCTGCTTTTTCACTGCACCACATGTTTATATAGTTACCCCATGTGTATATAGTTACCCCATGTGTATATAGTTACCCAATGTGTAACTGGTTATAACCCAGTGTCTGCTATTACCCCAATCCTGATTGGTTATAACCCACTGCGTATATAATTACCCCACATGTTACTGACCATAATGCCCCCCCCCCCCCATTTCTGTAATTACCCCAGGTGTTCCAGGGCACTCCGATTCAGGATGGGATCCTTTGATCGGCGATCCGCTGACTGGGCGGCTCGAAGCTCTGATGGATTTGCCTATTACGGCCTCTGCGATAGTTGGACTCCTGGGTCCCCTGAGCTAATCCCAGAGTCTAATGTCTGATGAGAGAGAGAGAGAGAGATCGAGAGAGAGAGAGAGAGAGAGAGAGAGAGAGACATTGTAGACGAGGAGGCCATTTGGCCCATTTTGCCAACATGGTGCTAGTTCTTCAATTGAAACTACCAATTCTGATTGACATCTCAATGTCTTTTTCCCCACATAGTTACATCACCTTCCTTGACAAATTGCCATGAAATTTCCTTTTCAATAACCCTGTGGACTCAATTATCTCCTTGTGGCAAAACATCCTCGTCCCATCAAATGCTCACCAAGTGAAGATTTTCCCTTTCATTCTTCAAGGGATCGCGCTTTGGGCCCTTGTTACTAATCTAATGGACAGGGAGACAATTTCTCACCATCTACCCTCTCCAAACACCTCGGGGGAACCTCCATAACCTTCCGGGAGAGAGTGGTGAGAACGTCCCCAATATCTCGGCCCGTCTTCCCAACAACCAGTGATGGCTTCGGTGTTCCTCGTGGCTCCATTCCCATTGAATTGTGGGGTGTGCGCAGGGACAGAAAACGGGAGCGGGAGAGTCAGGAATGGCAATTCCCTATTGCTGTGGGACAACAGGGAGGGAAGGAGACCCGTTTCATTGGTGGGGGGGGGGCGTGGCTTTGACAAAGAGTCATCCAGGCTCAAAACGTTAGCTCCATTGCCCACTCTCCATTGCGATTGTCCAGCATTTTCTGCTTTTGTTTCAGATTCCAGCCTCCGCAGTAATTCGCTTTGGTGTTTATTAAACCGTCATCGATTGTGGCAAAAGCCCGTCTGGTTCAATAATGTCCCCTTGAGGTAAGGAAATCTGCCCTAACCCCAGTCTGGCCCACACGTGACCCCAGGCCCCACAGCAATATGGCCGACTCCCCACTGCCCCTCCGACGTGGTCTGGAAAGCCACTCGAGGGCAATTAGGGATGGGCAAATGCCGGCCACGCCCACGAAAGAATAATTAAGAAAAACAAAACGATCGGAGCTCCGGCGGCGGGCTGATCGGAAAATGGACAACGCGCACGCACGCGTCAGCTGGGGAGGTGGTAGCAAGCGAAAATGCCCGGTGCCCGTGGTCGGCGTGTCTGTGGGCTGGGGTGACCGGTGCCCATGGGTCAGCCCGTCCGGCGTCCAAGTTTTCGGTCCGAGCGATCGGCGCCCCCGATACTCACTTGATGCGGCTCTCCACGGATGGGGCGCAGATGTTGCACTCCTGTCGGTCGGGGGTCTTCGCCGTGGGCACACGGGGAGGACTGCTTTCCGTACTCTCCCCAATCCAGCACCCTGATACGGGGCTGGCAGCAAGGCCCGAGGGCAGGCACTCATCTCGGCGCATATCCACAAACTCTAATTAAAAGTGGACAAAGCTGTTATGAACTGAAACATCATCCCTGGGAACAGTAAACATGTGGTTGAAGCAGAATCATTATCAGAGAACCAGTTTGCTTCCACTCCTCGAATTCTATGCAAAAGAGAATTCGTTTCAATGCCACCTTATTGGCTCAGAGAGAGAGGAGGAAAAAACAACCTTTTGTTAAAGGAAGTGATATATACGATCCTTAGAGAACATGATTAATCTGATTAGAATACACAGAATCGTGACGGGGCAGAAAGAGGCCATTTGGCCCACCGTGTCTGTGCTTTCCAACCTTCTGAACACATTGAAGGGAATCCCAAGAGTGAAGGAGGCCATTCGGCCCATCGGGTCTGCACCGATCCTCTGAGTGAGCACCCAAGCTAGGCCCACTCCCCCCACCCCATCCCCGTAACCCCACCTAAACCGCACATCTTTGGACTGTGGGATGAAACCGGAGCGCCCCGGGGAAACCCTCGCAGACACAGGGGAGAACGTGCAAACTCCGCGCAGACAGCCACCCGAGGCAGGAATTGAACCCGGGTCCCTGGTGCTGTGAGGCAGCGGTGCTAACCACCGTGCCACCATGCCGCCCAGACCGGGGGGGGTTCTTAAAGTCTTCATTCACGCCCATTGTCTTCAAACTTGAAACAGGATCAGGAGGAGGCCATTCGGCCCCCCCCCCCCCCCCCGAGCCTCCTCCGCCGTTCAATCCACATTCCTACCGACCCCCTGATGACCTTTCACCCTCGTTAATCAAAAATCTATCCAACTCTGCCTCAGAAATATTCAGATTCCACCACCGTTTTGAGGCCGAGAGCTCCAGAGACCCCCGACCTTCATATAAAAGATTTCTCC
The DNA here is from genome assembly GCF_902713615.1 of Scyliorhinus canicula. Taxonomy (NCBI): domain Eukaryota; kingdom Metazoa; phylum Chordata; class Chondrichthyes; order Carcharhiniformes; family Scyliorhinidae; genus Scyliorhinus; species Scyliorhinus canicula. Next base: position 8,115,269 of record NC_052172.1, read on the forward strand.
TCAATTCCAGATTAAATGGGTGGCCCCTTATTTTTAAACGCGGTGACATTATCGAAATAAATGGTAGACGTTTGCTTGACAACACAGGCTCAGATCGACGGGGCCCTGGTGAATCTTTTCGCGACAGGCATTTATAGAGCGACTAAGTCCCTCATGGAGGGGGCTGCGAGAGAGTCCGTTCTTGACTTTTGGCCTGTGGTTGTTATGTACATTTCTGTCAGAGGGGCAGTTTAAAAACGGCAGGAATTCCAGTCAGTGAGCTTGAGGCATTACTGCTGACGACACAGAACATCCGGGGAGAATCCTTGCCGATAATGAATTTACAGCAGAGACAATTCAGCCTTTGTGGCAAACCACCTGCCATAGGTTCAGAAAATTAGGGAGGGTGCAAAGTTACGGGGCGCGACTAGTGTCAGTCGTGGCTCAGTACTTTTGGGTTACAGGATAGGAGGTCCAAGTTGTGCTCCACAGACTTAAACAGACTAGGTAGGCGCTCCCTTGAGAGAACCGAGGGTGCGCTGCTGGTGAGTCCGTACCGCGGGGTTGCCACACTGCAGGCGGGTCGGCACTGTCAGCGGGTCAGTAGCAAGGGAGCGTCACCTTGTTAAAAGGGTCGATAGCGAGGGAGCGCCGCACTGTCGAGGGCGGTACCGAGGGAGCGCCGCACTGTCGAGGGCGGTACCGAGGGAGTGCCGCACTGTCGGAGGGCGGTACCGAGAGAGTGCCGCACTGTCGGAGGGGCGGTACCGAGGCAGCGCCGCACTGTCGGAGGGTGGTACCGAGAGAGCGCCGCACTGTCGGAGGGCGGTACCGAGGGAGTGCCGCACTGTCGGAGAGCGGTACCGAGAGAGTGCCGCACTGTCGGAGGGCGGTACCGAGGGAGCGCCGCACTGTCGGAGGGGCGGTACCGAGAGAGCGCCGCACTGTCGGAGGGCGGTACAGAGGGAACGCCGTACTGTCGGAGGGCGGTACCGAGGGAACGCCGCACTGTCGGAGGGCGGTACCGAGGGAGCGCCGCACTGTCGGAGGGCGGTACCGAGGCAGCGCCGCACTGTCGGAGGGGAGGTACCGAGAGAGCGCTGCACTGTCGGAGGGCGGTACCGAGAGAGCGCTGCACTGTCGGAGGGCGGTACTTGGTAGGGTGGTCTTTCAGAGGGTCGGTGCAGACCTGATGGGCCAAACGGCCACCTTCAGCACTGTAGGCATTCTATGATGCCTGGGAGTGTGCGTGCTCCGACCTCCGACAGTGCGGCGCTCCCTCGGTACCGCCCTCCGACAGTGCGGCGCTCCCTCGGTACCGCCCTCCGACAGTGCGGCGTTCCCTCGGTACCGCCCTCCGACAGTACGGCGTTCCCTCTGTACCGCCCTCCGACAGTGCGGCGCTCTCTCCCAGGTTCAATTCCCGGCTGGGTCACTGTCTGTGTGGAGTCTGCACGTCCTCCCTGTGTGTGCGTGGGTTTCCTCCGGGTGCTCCGGTTTCCTCCCACAGTCCAAAGATGTGCGGGTTAGGTGGATCGGCCATGCTAAATTGCCCGTAGTGTAAGGTTAATGGGGGGATTGTTGGGTTACGGGTATACGGGTTACGTGGGTTTAAGTAGGGTGATCATTGCTCGGCACAACATCGAGGGCCGAAGGGCCTGTTCTGTGCTGTACTGTTCTAAATGATATTCAATGAAAAAACTTGAGGACCCCGCAGACACACGCACGCAGGCACACGCACGCAGACGCACGCACGCAGACGCACGCACGCAGACGCACGCACGCAGACACACGCACGCAGACACACGCACGCAGGCACACGCACGCAGGCACACGCACGCAGACACACGCACGCAGGCACACGCACGCAGACACACGCACGCAGGCACACGCACGCAGGCACACGCACGCAGACACACGCACGCAGACACACGCACGCAGACACACGCACGCAGACACACGCACGCAGACACACGCACGCAGGCACACGCACGCAGACACACGCACGCAGACAGACAGACACACATGCGCACAAGGCGGGATTTTCCTGTCGTTCTCGCCGATGGTATCGTCGGGTCCCGCCGGGCTGGAAGATCCCATCGCTGAACAATGGCAGGACGCCGCCTCAAAACACGGCGCTGAGACAGGGGCGAGGAAAATCCTGTACGGCACCTTACAACAGTCAAGGCCTCGGAGAGGGCACAGACTGTATTTACTAAATATGGTACCAAGGGGAGGGGCGGAACTCCAGTCATGCCGAGGAACTGGGATTCTTCTCCTTGGAGGAGAGAAGGTTAAGAGGAGGTTTTGATGGCGATGTTCAAAATCACACGTGCTATTGGGAAGAGTAAACCAAGAGAAACTATTTGCAGAGGCAGGATGGTCACCCACCATGGCAAATGACAGTAGAACAGTGGTGATATGTGGAAGCATGTTTTTATACACGTGTGTTGTCGTGGTCAGTGTTTTTATACATGTGTGTTGTCATGGTCAGTGTTTTTATACATGTGTGTTGTCATGTTCAGTGTTTTTATACGCGTGTGTTGCTGTAGTCAGTGTGCTGACTGAAAGGGTGGAAGATGACGATTCAATAATCACATATTTTACACGGTTAAGGGAAGGGAGATTGGTGGGCTCTACAAAAGGTCTAGCAAAGGCCTGATGGGCCAACAGGCCTCTATCTCCGCTGCACCATAAGCCACAGGAGCTGAAGTGGGCATTCGGCCCATTGAGTCTGCTCCGCTATTCAATGACATCATGACTGATCTGATGAGATGGGGAGGAGAAAAGTGGGGGGTCGGGGGGGTGGAGGGTGGAGGGGAGGGAGGGGGGTGGGGGGAGGGCTTGTAAGGAAGGTGGGGGGGAGGAAGGTGGGGGGTTCGGGGAGGGAGGAAGGTGGGTGGGTTCGGGGGGAGGGGGAGTTCGGGCAGGTAAGGAAGGTGGGGGGGGAGGAAGGTGGGGGGTTCGGGGAGGGAGGAAGGTGGGTGGGTTCGGGGGGGGGAGTTCGGGCAGGTAAGGAAGGTGGGGGGGGAGGAAGGTGGGGGGTTCGGGGGGGTTCGGACAGGTAAGGAAGGTGGGGGGGAGGAAGGTGGGGGTTCGGGGAGGGAGGAAGGTGGGGGGGTTCGGGGGGAGGGGGGGTTCGGGGCAGGTAAGGAAGGTGGGGGGGGAGGAAGGTGGGGGTTCGGGGAGGGAGGAAGGTGGGGGGGTTCAGGGGAGGGGGGGGAGGGCAGGTAAGGAAGGTGGGGGGGAGGAAGGTGGGGGTTCGGGGAGGGAGGAAGGTGGGGGTTCGGGGAGGGAGGAAGGTGGGGGGGTTCGGGGAGAGGGGGCGTTCGGGCGGGTAAGGAAGGTGGGGGGGAGGAAGGTGGGGAGGTTCTGGGGGAGGGGGGCGGTTTGGGGAGGAGGAGGAAGGTGGGGGGTTTTGGGGGGAGAGAGGAAGGTGGGGAGTTTGGGGGGGCGGGTAAGGAAGGTGGAGGGGGAGGAAAGTGGGGGTTCAGGGAGGGAGGAAGGTGGGGGGGAGGAAGGTGGGGAGGTTCGGGGGGAGGGTGGGCGGTTTGAGGGGAGGAGGAAGGTGGGGGGTTTTGGGGGGGAGAGAGGAAGGTGGGGGTTCGGGGGGGGAGGAAGGTGGGGGGTTCGGGGGGTAAGGAAGGTGGGGGGGAGGGTGGGTGGTTCGGGGGGGAGGGTGGGTGGTTCGGGGGGGAGGGTGGGGGTTCGGGGGGGCGGGGTGGAGGAGGAAGGTGAAGGGGGGGTGGTCGGATTGGGGAGGAAGGTGAGGGGTTCGGGGGGGGAGGAAGGTGGGGGATTCGGGGGGGAGGGTGGGGGTTCGGGGGGGAGGATGGTGGGGGGGTTCGGGGGGGAGGGTGGGGGTTCGGGGGGGGAGGAAGGTGGGGGTTCGGTGGGGGTGGGGTTGAGGAGGAAGGTGAAGGAGGGTGGTCGGGTTGGGGGCTCTGCCGTCTCCCATTGGCCGGAATCATCCTGCAATACAGTCTGATTGGCCCCAGCTCTAGATTCCCGCTTTGGGGCTGTACTTTGCCCAGAGACTACTGTCTCTCAGACGCTGCTCGATCAATGCCTCTGCTTTGCTGTCAAATCCGCAAACATTCTCAAACACCTGACTTTTAAAATGAACCGTAACTTCTTGTTTCTCCTTCAGGAGATCCATCTGCGCGGCAATAACAGTGCCAAAAACCTTCCTGAAACTCCAGTATGTTGACGTGCAGCCCGCGAGCGAGTGAAGGCCACGAACTGATGCTAATCAGTGGCTTCGCGCTCTGCAAGGTTTGCGACCAGCTCCTGCAAAGTTTACCTGCCAGATTTTCCAAAGGACGTGAATTAATGGCCCTGGACCCGTTCTGCGGGGGGGTGGGTGTGGTTATTTACGGCTCCCGGTCCCAGGGCTGTGGAAATGTGAGGGCTCCGCTCTCATAGTCAAGCTCAACGCCGGGCGTTGAGGGCGTGTCGGGGACAAAGGTCAGCTTGGCTCAGGTAACAGCCTCCTGGGCTCCAGTTTCCTCCCTCAGTACCCAGGCTGCAGGCAGCTGGAGAGGGGGAGAGAGAGAGGGAGAGGGGGAGAGAGAGAGGGAGAGGGGGGGGAGAGAGGGAGAGGGGAGAGGATCACACAGGCAAATTGACATATCTCAGTATGCCTGAGTGAGGGATGTGCAGCGTATCTGTATCCAACAGAGACACTCTGTCCCTGAACTGTTGGAGGAATTCACAGGCTATCAACCGTTACCACACTATTGCCAAAATACAGCGACTTGCATTTATACAGCGTTTGGGATGAGATGAATTATGCCGGTGCGCCTCCCAGGAGGATTTCAAGGCAAGGTTTGACACCAGCCACACCAGTCAACAATATGGGCAGGTGGCCAAAAACCTGGAGTGTCACAGTCATGAATGTATAGCACAGAAAAGGCCCTTCAGCCCATCACATCTGCGTCGGTCAAAAAGTGTGGTGGCTGTAGATCTGTGTAGATGCAATACAACTGAGCAAGCACTAGAGGGAGCACGGGAGAGCTATAAATACAGAGGGACAGGAAGTGAGTGCACACTTCACAGAAGGGAGAACTGGTAGCAAGACACAGGGAGCAAGACACAGACAGACAGGCAGGCAGGCAGCATTTGAGGTAGCTGTAAGTTAAGCTCTGAAGACAGAACAAACTCACAATAAAGCATCTACTTCCACCTTCGAGACTACGAGCTTTATTAAGACGCAAGGAACAACATCTACACAGATCTACAATCACCAAAGGACCACCATTTCCCAGTACCTCCTCTGCATTGGCATCGCAAGTGAGCATCTAAATACTTCTTAAATGGTCTCTACCTCCACCACGCTTTCAGGCAGAGAGTTCCGGACCCCCACCACCCTTCCAATCTGTGCCCCTCACCTCCTTGATCCGATTACGAGCGGGAATGGTTCCGCCCTTACTCCCCCTCTCCCCCCTCAACTTCGTCTGGGGCGAAATGTGACATTGAGGTAGCAGTCGCCCCAATTTTAAAATAAATTTAGAGTACCCAATTATTTCTTTCCAATTAAGGTTGCACTTTAGCATGGCCAATCCACATCTTTGGGTTGTTGTGGGGGGGGGGGGGGGGGGGGGTGAGACCCACGCAGACACGGGGAGAATGTGCAAACACCACACGGACAGTGACCCGGGGCCGGGTTCGAACCCGGGTCCTCGACGCCGCGAGGCTGCAGGGCTAACCACTGCGCCACTATGCAGCCCAAGTCTCCCCAATATTTAATTGGAAGAAACGTCCCCTCATCCGGCACTGGTTGATTGTTTAGCAAGTGGGGGGGGGTCGAGGGAGGTGGCGGTGAGGTAGAGCTGGGTGTCAACAGCCGCGATGTGGTAACAACGCTGTGTTTTCAAATCTTGCAGAGGGGTAGCATGTAGGTTTGAAATAGGAGAGAGCGAAGGATAGGGGAGAGCTTGGGGGAACCAGCGGGAAAGGTGTGGGACCAGGAAGAGAACCCATTGTAAGTGGTTCTCTGGCTACGATTAGACCATAAGAGAAGTAGGCCGTTCGGCCCATCGAATCTGCTCTGTCATCCAATGAGATCATGACTGATCAGATATTGATAATCCGCAACTCCACTATCCCACCTTACAGCCCTCGATTCTCTCACGGATTCAAAATCTGTCTCTCTCGGCCTTGAACACACTTAACGCCCCGGCCTCTACAGCTCTCTGAGGTAAAGTATTCCACAGATTCACTCCCCTCTGAGAGAAGAAATTCCTCCTCATCTCTGTCTGAAATGGGGCGACCCCCTCACTCTGAGATTCTGCCCTCTGGCCCCCGACTCTCCCACAAGGGGAAACAACCTCTCAGCATCGACCCTGTCAAACCCCCCGAGAATCCGATATGCCTCAATAAGGTCGCCTCTCATTCTTCTAAACTCCAACGAGCACAGGCCCAAACGACTCAACCTCTCCTCATAAGAATATCCCTCCACACCGGGGAAAGATCCATCAGCAGAGCAGAGGAGATCCTCCAGGAGTCCTGACCAATATTTAAGAGGCCCCACACTACTCCTGATCCTTGATAACCCTGACCCATTGCTCCAACACTGTTATTCCCGGTCTCCATGACGCAGTGATTCTATTCTTTCCGGTTCTGATATTCCATCAATTTCTCTACTCTTATGTGTTCCTAGCATGTCACGTCTGGAGTAATTAATTTTGATGTCTCTGCCATCCCCAATTCCGTTTACACCTGATCGTTCATTCCTCCTCCCTTCCATTCCAGTTCGGTTATTCTCAGTCCTTACGCTGCAGGCTCAAGCGACTGAAAATCGGTAAGCCGGCCCTCACCGTGTTTGCTGCTACTGGGAGCTTGGGATGCGCCAACTGACCAATGCGTCACCCACATCCCAACGGGCACTGCCCTCCGAGTATAAAAACGCCATGGGAGGGTCGGAGGCGTCAAAAGGCGCCAGTTAAATGCAAATCTTGCTTGGGGCTGCCAGTGGTTCGCACTGTTGCTTCACGGCACCAGGGTCGCAGGTTCGATTCCGACCTCGGGTCTGTGCGGAGTCTGCGCGTTCTCCCCGTGTCTGCGTGCGTTTCCTCCGGGCGCTCCGGTTTCCTCCCACAGTCCGAAGATGCGCAGGTTAGGTGGGGTTACGGGGATAGGGCGGGGGAGTGGGGAGTGGGCCTCTGTCGGCTGCTCTTTCAGAGGGTCGGTGCAGACTCGACGGGCTGAATGGCCTCTTTCTGCACTGCGGGGGTTCTACGGAATTGCGGTAAAAAGTATTCCTGGCGGTTTCCTTACATCCTGGCTCCCCGCCCCACGCTCCAGCTATCGACGTGGTGCACTGCCTTCCCACTCCAACGAAGAGACTCAAACTGGTAGCCAAACAGGGCAGGACGGTGGCGCAGAGGGTTAGCCCTGCTGCCTCACGGCGCCGAGGTCCCAGGTTCGATCCCGGCTCTGGCTCACAGTCCGTGTGGAGTTTGCACATTCTCCGCCGTGGGTTTCGGCCCAAAAGATGTGCAGGCTGGGTGGGTTGGCCACGCTAAATTGCCCCTTCATTGGAAAATAATAATTGGGTACTCTAAATTTATTTTTAAAAAAACTAGTAGCCAAACTGCAGCCCACCCCCAACAACACCGCACCCCGCCCTCCCTCCTCCCTGCAATTTGTATCTGGGTGAGGAGGAACGTTCAAAGAAAATGAGGAAAACATTTTTAATGATGAGTTTTCTCTCAGGGTCACACAGTCGAATCCCGGGGCTGACCCTGGAGGGTGAGCTGATTATCGTAATTTATTCTCATTGTGGATCATTCCCCATGTCTTTTTGTCTCTCTCTCTCTCTTGATTCTCCTTATTCACATTCTGCTGCTGATGCTGTGGGAGGCGTGTCATTCTGTCAGTGTGCCAGAGGCTGGACCTTGCCTCTGTCTGTCTCTCTCTCTCTCTCTCGCAGTGAGTGTGCTCTGCCTCCAAGGGTGGCCGTTTCCCCACAGCCTCCCTCCTGCCTTGTCGACAGCAGCCAGCATCAGCAGCAATCGCCCGAGGGACCAGCGGTCTCCCCCTTTCTCTCTCTCTCTCTCTCGTGTGTGAGAAACAGGAACGGCAGCTCTCAAAATCCCGTGAGTAATCGCCCCCCCCACCCCCCAATCCCCTTTTGCACTGGCATCGAAAGCTTCCCTGTCTCTTACAACCAGACACACAGGCAACGCCGGGCTGTTAAACGCGCATTCAGTGCATCATTATTTTCGGGAGAGGGCTCAGCTCATTCATTAAAGCAACCACCGATTTGAATTCACCCACCTTCCCTCCCTGTGACATCTCGGTTTTGGGATTTTTTTTTCTCCCCCCCCCTGTAAGAAACTTCCAATTTTAAGAGCATTCCCAGAGAGATCATTTCATATTTCCTCCCTTTTCTTTATTGTGGCCGGTTGCATCTGAGAAATAACGATTGTGTAAAAAATAAATAAATCTGTGTGCAGCAGGGGGTTCTTGTGCACTCAATCAAGTGACATTAGAGAGCACAGGGTCGGAGGGAGGGAGGGGGTGTGAGGAAATCATGCTGAACCTTCAGGAGATCACTGCTTAGGCCTCGGCTGGGCTATTCCGCACACCACACTTTACAGAGGATGCCAAGGCCTTAGGAGTAGTGGAGACTTACTATCGTGATACCTGAGGGACTTGGCTCAAAGTGTGCTCCAACCAGCACCTTATCAAATGCAGACAGGATGCCCCAGGTCAGGCGCAGTGTGTCACCAAAGTGCTCCTCCTTAAAAAGAATATAAATTAAAGTATTTTATCTAAATTTGCAAGTGACAGGTTTCAGGGATCTGGTTAAGAGTGAGGAGGCTAGTTCGGACCCCTCCGGAGGAATCGCACAGCATGGAATCAGGGCCATCAGAGTGAAGGAGGAGGCCGTTTGGCCCTTCTGTGGCCGTGCTGGCTCTCTGCGAGAGCAGCTCAGGGCCCCCTGCCTCTCCCCTGTGGACCCCTGCAGATTTTTCCTCTTCCAGGTAATCGGCCGGTTCTCCTTTGAAGGGCTTGATTGAATCCACTCCCCTTCGTCAGGGGCTGTTTAGCACACTGGGCTAAATCGCTGGCTTTGAAAGCAGACCAAGGCAGGCCAGCAGCACGGTTGGATTCCCGTACCTGCCTCCCTCGAACAGGCACCGGAATGTGGCGACTAGGGGCTTTTCACAGTAACTTCATTGAAGCCCTACTCGTGACAATAAGCCATTTTCATTTCATTTTCATTTCGTCCAGATAGTGCATCCCAGACCACAAGGTGTAGCAGGAGGAGGCCATTCAGCCCATTGAGTCTGCTCCGCTATTCAACGGGATCACAACTGAGGTGAAATGATAATCCTCCGCTACCGAGCTGAAATGATAATCTTCCGCTCCCACTTTCCCGCCCGACCACTCGCAGCGGGAAGGAAAAAGTCATTCCTCATTCCGTCTTCCTAACCTGTGTTGTTCACTTTACAAAATCAGTGTCCTCTATTATGGGCCAGGGTTTAGAGAACCCCAAAGTGTATCATGGAGTTCACCTGACCCACAACTTTGAATAGATTGTGGTATGGGGAGCACGCGGCCCACTCTACAGGGGTGGCACAGCAGAAATGGAAAAGTATTTTTTGAAGCAAAACCATGGGCGAGATTCTCCGCAAATGCGGAGAGTCGTAAAGGCTGCCGTGAAACTGGCCGTGTTTCGCGGCAGCCTTCACGCCCGTTCCCGGGACCCGATTCTCCCCCCCCCCCACCATCGGGGCTAGGAGCGGGACCCCGGGAATCACGGCGTCGCGGCCTTAACGACCGTTGTTAAGGCCGCGCGCCAAGATGACGCGCGACTGGCGTCTGTATGACGTCAGCCGCGCATGCGCAGGTTGGAGCCGGCTCCAACCCGCGCATGTGAAGGTGACATCATCACACCATTGACGTTCCGCATTTCTCCACCGCCGCCCGACAAGATGTGGCGGCTTGATCTTGCCGGGCGGCGGAGGGGAAATAGTGCGTCCCTTTTGGACGCAGGCCCGACGATCGGTGGGCACCGATCGCGGGCCTGTCCCCTCCCGAGCACAACGGTGGTGCTCCCGCCCCAAACGGGCATCCAGCGCCCGTTTTTATGACGGCAGCGAGCAGGCGTGTTTGCTGCCGTGAAAAAACGGGCGTAAAGGCCCGGCCGCTCGGCCCATCGGCCGCGGAGAATCGCCGCTCGCCGTAAAAAACCGCGAGCGGCGATTCGTGACGTGGGTCGGGCGAGGGGGGGGGGGGGAGAATAGTGGGAGGGCGCAAAAAATGTCGGGAGGCCCTCCCGCTATTCTCCCAACCGGCGTGGGCAGCGGAGAATACCGCCCCATGTTTATTCTATGAACTCAAGTTAGCCTTTTTAAAACATACAGTGAACATCTTAGCAACCATTAATTCAAATACAACCCCCAGAGAATGCAACACTAAGTAATCCTTAATAACTTCCCAAACAACATCCAGAAGACAAAAGAAACACCTTTTAACTGAAGCAGCACATCAGGTTTACATTCTCTACTGAGAGCATTTCTAATTCTGAATTCACCAAATGATCAAGAGATAGTCTTTTCATGGCAGAGAGATCAGCAGCACACCTGCTTGGCCTGGCTTCAGCTCCAACACTGAAAACGAAACTAAACCACACCCTGCAGCAAACAGCCTAAAACGAAAGTAAAAAGCTGACAGACACTCCACCCACAAAAAAGCTCCGCCCACTCTCATGACATCACTGCAGTAATATGAGCAGCCAAACATTTCTTAAAGCGACATTCTCGTGACACCTCCGTTTGGCTCTATCTGCCCTGTCCAGAAGCCGTCCACCTCCCCCCCCCCCCCCACCCCCGTCGTAAAAAAACTCTAATCCACAAATTAAACAAAAAAAATTAAGACAGCCCCTAGTGTTACTAAAACAAAACACCAAAAAGAAACTTAATTAATTAAATCAAAATAGCCTGCCCCGGGATGGTGATGGACCCCAGCCCCCTCAGCGGCCGTTAGTTACGTAACGCCTGAACCATGTCAGTGGACTCCACTTTCTCCCTCTTCAAAGCCACCCAGCTTTTATAGGTATGCAAATCGTTGGAGGTGGCAGAATATTACAAAGGGAGGTTTTAGCGTTTTGTAAAAGCTCTTTCACGGGATGTGAGCGTCGCAGGCTGGGCCAGTATTTATGGCCCACCCCTAATTGCCCTTGAGGGGCAGTTATGAGTCAACCATATTGGGCAGCACGGTAGCATGGTGGTTAGCATAAATGCTTCACAGCTCCAGGGTCCCAGGTTCGATTCCCGGCTGGGTCACTGTCTGTGCGGAGTCTGCACGTCCTCCCCGTGTGTGCGTGAGTTTCCTCCGGGTGCTCCGGTTTCCTCCCACAGTCCAAAGATGTGCGGGTTAGGTGGATTGGCCATGCTAAATTGCCCGTAGTGTCCTAAAAAGTAAGGTTAAGGGGGGGGTTGTTGGGTTACGGGTATAGGGTGGATACGTGGGTTTGAGTAGGGTGATCATTGCTCGGCACAACATCGAGGGCCGAAGGGCCTGTTCTGTGCTGTACTGTTCTATGTTCTATGTCTATATTGCTGTGGGTCTGGAGCCTCACTTCGGCCAGACCAGGGTAAGGACGGCAGATTTCCTTCCCTAAAGGATATTAGTGGACCAGATGGGTTTTAATGACAATCGACAATTGGCTTCATGGTCATTAGACTTTTAATTCCAGATTCTTTTTATTGAATTCATATTCCTCCGTGGTGGGATTGGAACCCTGGTTCCCAGAGCTCTAGATTACTAACCCACTGACGATACCCACTACACCACTGCCTCCCTGCTAGTACCATACACGACCACACCTGGAAAACTGCAAACAATTTTTATCTGAGGAAAGATATACCGGCATTGGAGACAGTCCAGAGGAGGTTCGCTAGCTTGATCCCGGGTATGGAGGGGGTTTCTTCTAAGGAATAAGTTCCAAAAATTGGTGGGGTGGTAAATAGTGAGGAGGATATGGCCTTCGTTTCCAGGAGGTTATAGACGGGCTGATCAGTGGCAAATGGAATTCAATCCGGATAAGTGTGAGGTGATGCACTTGGGCAGGACAAACAAGGCAAGGGGAAAACAGGATAAAGGGCAGGACCCTGGATGCACCGAGGGTCAGAGGGACCTTGGTGTGTCTGTACACCCGTCCCTTAATACAACAGAGCCGGTGGATACTTGCCTTTATTAGCCGAGGTATAGAGTTTGAGAGCAGGGAGGTTATGCTGGAACTGTATAAAACACTGATTAGGCCACAGCTCAGAGTATTGTGTGAAGCTCTGGAATCCACAGTATAGGAGGGATGTGACAGCACTGGAAAGGGTGCAGAGGAGATTTACCAGCATGTTGCCTGGGCTGGAGAGATTTAGTTATGAAGAGAGATTGGATAGACTGGGATTGTTTTCCTTGGAGCAGAGGAAACTGAGGGGAGACATGGTTGAGGTGAATAAAATTGCGAGGGGCGTTGATAGAGTAGACAGGAAGAAACCTTTCTCCTTGGTGGAAGGATCAATGACCAGGGGGCACAGATTTAAGGTAAGAGGCAGGAGGTTTCGAGGGGATGTGAGGGAAATCCTTTTCACCCAGAGGGTGGTGGGAGTTTGGAACTCGCTGCCTGAAAGGGAGGTGGAGGCAGAGACCCTCATAACATTTGTGATCCCAGGGCAGACATGGCTATGGATCAAGTGCTGGGAAATGGGATTAGGATGGTTAGGTGGTTGTTTCTGACTAGCACAGACCCAATGGGTCGAAGGGCCTTATCTGTGCTGTCTGACTCTATAAGAGGTTGAGTAGGTCGGGGCCTGTGCTCATTGGAGTTTAGAAGAATGAGAGATGACCTTATTGAGACATATCGGATTCTCAGGGGGTTTGACAGGGTGGATGCTGAGAGGTTGTTTCCCCCCCTTGTGGGAGAGTCTGGAACCAGAGGGCAGAGTCTCAGAGTGAGGGGGGTCGCCCCATTTCAGACGGAGATGAGGAGGAGTTTCTTCTCTCAGAGGGGAGTGAATCTGTGGAATTCTTTACCGCAGAGCGCTGTAGAGGCCGGGTCATAGACATAGAACATAGAACAGTACAGCACAGAACAGGCCCTTTGGCCCTCAATGTTGTGCCGAGCCATGATCACCCTACTCAAACCCACGTATCCACCCTATACCCGTAACCCAACAACCCCCCCTTAACCTTACTTTTTGTAGGACACTACGGGCAATTTAGCATGGCCAATCCACCTAACCCGCACATCTTTGGACTGTGGGAGGAAACTGGAGCACCCGGAGGAAACCCACGCACACGGGGAGGACGTGCAGACTCCACACAGACAGTGACCCAGCCGGGAATCGAACCTGGGACCCTGGAGCTGTGAAGCATTTATGCTAACCCCCATGCTACCCTGCTGCCCCGGTCGTTAAGTATGTTCAAGGCTGAGATGGACAGATTTTTATTCAGTGAGAGAATCAAGGGTAATGAGGATAAGGCGGGAAAGTGGAGTTGAGGATTATCGATATCAGCTCAGCCATGATCTCATCGAATGGCAGAGCTGGGTCGATGGGCTGAATGGCCTAATTCTGCTCCTACGTCTAACGGGGAAGACCCGGAGGGGATTTGTGAAGGGGTGACAATTGTGGGCGAATGTACTGAGGTTGCTGAATGTTATAACAATGCCCTCGGAGGGCCGGTAGGTGGAAGTGGTTGTGGCAATGGACGCGGAGAAGGCTTTCGACCGGGTCAAATGGGCGTATTGGTTCGAGGTGTTTGGGCGGCTCGGGTTTGGCAGGGGTATGTGGATTGGGTTCGGTTGCTGTATAAGGCGCCTGATCTCATCAAATGGCGGAGCAGGGTCGATGGGCCGAATGGGCTAATTTTGCTAATTCTTAGTTTTGCTAATTCTTTCTAAATCTCTGGTGTGTGTTCGGATGAACAAGTGGAGGGTTATTGAATGGGGGTATGTGGGGTGGGGTGGGGGGGGGTGTGTGTGTGGGGGGGGGGGGGGGTGGTTCGAGCTCCGTGTTTCTTTGCACGCGGATGATTTCCTGCTGTATACTTGGGACCCGGTCCAGAGCTTTGATAGGGATGTAGCGATTTTGAGGGAGTCTGGCTGCTTTTCGGGATATCTTTTCATAGAATCATAGAATCCCTGCAGTGCAGAAGGAGGCCATTCGGTCCATTGAGTCTGCACCGGCCTTTTCTGAAAGAGCAACCCACCCAAGCCCAATCTCCGTCCCTATCCCGATACCCCCTTGACCTACCCTGCACGTCTTTGGACTGTGGGAGGAAACCGGAGCACCCGGAGGAAACCCACGCGCATACGGGGAGAACGGGCAAATCCCCGCACAGGCAGACAGTCACTCAAGGCCGGAGTTGAACCCAGGTCCTGGCGCTGAGAGGCAGCAGTGCTAACCACCGTGCCCACCAAGTAAAAGTCCCTCACGTCTGGTGCCATTTGAGTAAATTCTCCTCTGCACCCTCTCTAATGCCTGAACGACCACCTCGGGTACCATGTTTTACAACATTGGTGATTGTGGCTCTCCAACTCCTCGATAGCAGCCAACATCCCAATGTTCTCGGATCTAGCATCTCTTCTGCTTCTTAAGCTGTCAAAGTATCTCTTCCTTTGTCTCAGTAAGAAGTCTTCCAACACCAGGTTAAAGTCCAACACTAGCTTTCGGAGCACTGCTCCTTCCTCAGGTGAATGAGTAATCATTCCTCCACATCATTCCTTTGTCTCGTTCTTGCTCTACTACCCTCCATTTTACCCCTCGCTGCCAGATGTTTTCTTATTCATTTCCTTTGGGATTTCATTTCGGGGCGTCGCTGGTTAGGCCCATCATTTATTGCCCATCCCTAATTGCCCTTAACCTCCCTCTGAAATATTTAGTTTAAGAGGCAGATTTGAATCTGCTATGATCTTATTAAATGGTGGAGCGGGCTACTGTTTGTTCGTAACCTGGAATCGCACGTAGGCCAGACCAGGTTAAGAAAGGCAGATTTCTTTCCCGAAAGGGGACATTTTATTTTTCCTTTCAAGGAACAACGGTTCCATGGGACTTTTAATTCCAGATGCACATAGAACAGTACAGCACAGAACAGGCCCTTCGGCCCTCGATGTTGTGCCGAGCAATGATCACCCTACTCAAACCCACGTATCCACCCTATACCCGTAACCCAACAACCCCCCCCTTAACGTTACTTTTTAGGACACTACGGGCAATTTATCATGGCCAATCCACCTAACCCGCACATCTTTGGACCGTGGGAGGAAACCGGAGCACCCGGAGGAAACCCACGCACACACGGGGAGGACGTGCAGACTCCGCACAGACAGTGACCCAGCCGGGAATCGAACCTGGGACCCTGGAGCTGTGAAGCATTTATGCTAACCACCATGCTACCATCCTGCAGCTCAGAAACCACGGACTGGATTCTCCGCTCCTGCGGCTGAGTGACGGCTCGTCCGGAGAACCCGCGGGAGGCTCACTGTGAAAAAAAAATCGGGGCGAACCCTAGATCGATTCCGGTACCGGTGAGGGGCTAGCACCGGCGCCGACTGAAACCCCCGCCTCCCGTGCCGAAAACGGCCGGAAAATGGCCATATCCCGTGCCGCACATGCGCACGCCGACGACCTGCAGCGGTCACGCCGTACCACGCGGCACCGGCCGTGATCAGACCCAACCCGCCATCCACAACCCCACAGCTCACCCTCTGGCCACTCCCCCCATCGGTCCCCCCAGCCCTCGCACAAGCCCCCCCCCCGCCCCGGCCACGGATCACGGCCGAGTGTGGCGCGCTGGACGCAGTCCGCACAGGCTGGCGGAGGGAATGAAGGCGGACGTTTAGAGGTGAAATGCGTTGCCATTGTCATTGGCGGGTCGGGTCCAGGCGGTAGAGATGACGGTGTTGCCGAAGTTTTTGTTTGCGTTCTAAAACCTCCCGGTTTTTACGCTCAAGTCCTTTTGCAGGAAGGTTAATGGGATCATCTCGAGGTTTGCCTGGGCGGGGATGGCCCCGCGGGTTAGGAGGGTGTTTTTGGAGAGGGATCAACTGGAGAGGGGGGGAATGGGGAGGGTTGCCGAGATTCTCGAGTTATTATTGGGCAGCTAATATTGCAAAGGTTAGGAAATGGGCCGTGGAGGAAGGGTCAGTTTGGGGGCGGGTGGAGGTGACTCCGTGTACGGGGACCAACCTGAGGGTGCTGTTGTTGACATCCCCTTCCATTCCCGCCGGTCAGATACTCCCCCAGCCCAGTGGGTGGTGGTATCAGTGCCTAGGGTTTCAAACACCAGTGTCGACAGTGCTTTCGATTGGAAGGTATGTCTCTGTGGGTGCCGATTTGCGCCAATCGTAGGTTTGCTCTGGCGGGGATCGGCACAAGGGTCCGGGAGTGGCGGCAGATAGGGATGGAATATTTTAGGGATTTGTTTGGAGGAGGGAAGTTTGTAGGCCTGGAGGAGCTGAAGGGGAACGGGTTTAGATATCTGCAGGTTGGGGACTTCATGAGAAAGGAGGCGCCATCGTTTCCGATGCTGCTAACATAGAACATAGAACAGTACAGCACAGAACAGGCCCTTCGGCCCTCGATGTTGTGCCGAGCAATGATCACCCTACTCAAACCCACGTATCCACCCTACACCCGTAACCCAACAACCCCCCCCTTAATCTTACTTTTTAGGACACTACGGGCAATTTAGCATGGCCAATCCACCTAACCCGCACATCTTTGGACTGTGGGAGGAATCCGGAGCACCCGGAGGAAACCCACGCACACACGGGGAGGACGTGCAGACTCCGCACAGACAGTGACCCAGCCGGGAATCGAACCTGGGACCCTGGAGCTGGGAAGCATTCGTGCTAACCACCATGCTACCGTGCTGCGGAATAAGATTCTGTCTGAGGGTGAGATAGGGGAGGGCAAGGTTGTGGATGGGGAGCTGTTGAAGAGGGAGAGAGTATGGAAGGATGCGAGGCCCTCAAGCGTGGAGACCTGGATCAATGACATGGCGGGTTTCATTAAGCTAGAGAAGATCAAATTCGCCCCTGAGAGGGTCGGTACAAGGGTTCTTTAGGCGGTGGCAACCTTTTCTCGACTTTCTGGCTCAACGATAGGGTGCTGGGACAGTAGCAGCAGCAACCCGGGGGGGTGGGGGGAAGGGGGAGGGAAAAGGTGTGGTGGGGGGGGGGCAGACGATGACTATGTTTGTTTATTTAATTTAAATTTATTTTTAAGTTCTTCTGTTGTTCATTGGGGTTGGGGGGGTGGGGGGATGTGATACATGCGTCGATACGGTCTGGGGGTGATACAGTTATTATGGGTTATTTTGTTGCATTTCATTGTTTGTCGTTACGTTTTATATTTTCTGTAAAAAATTCCAATAAAAATTATATTAAAAAAAAAGAAGAGGGAGAGAGTGTTCCCGTGGAGGAGGTTAGGCTCAATGGGAGGAGGAGTTGGGTGGGGCGTGTGTGTGTGGGGGGGGGGGGGGGGGGTTGGCAGTGGAGTGTGGTGAAGCTCTGCGAAGGGTGAATACGTCCTCGTTGTGTGGCTTGACTAGGCCTTGTCCAATTTAAAGTGGTGCACAGGGCCAACATGAGAGTGCCCAGGATGAGTGGGTTCGTTCCAGGGCCCGCAGCTCATCCAGGTACCTTTTAAAGGATGTGAGGCAGCCCACCTGCACCACCCTCCCAGGTAGTGCGTTCCAGACCCTCACCACCCTCTTGGAGCAAAGGTTTTCCCTCTAATCCCCCTTAAACCTCCCGCCCCCTCACCTTGAACTTGTGCCCTCTCGTAACTGACCCTGAACTAAAGGGACCTGATATGCCATCAATAAGCACACGACGAGTGGTGAACGTAACTGAGGCTTTAATACACTAAACGGAAAGCCTCCTGGCCTCTGATCCCGAACTGGAGACCAGCCACCTTTATACCGCGCCCGAGGGGGGGCGGAGCCAGCAGGCAGTAGTTTACCACATCACATTAATACATTGGCAGTTTACCACAGTACACCTACTACATACTACAGTGGTTCAGACCCAGCAGGGACAAGCCCAGACATGTGGCTGCTCAGCGATTCTGCGTTGCCGCGCGTCCTGAAGGCCGCCTTGGAGAATGCTTACCCGGAGATCAGAGGCTGAATGCCCTTGACTGCTGAAGCGATCCCCCGACTGGAAGGGAAGATTCAGGGGCTGAAGGGGCTAAACCAGGGGCTGGTTTAGCACACTGGGCTAAATAGCTGGCTTTTAAAGCAGACCAAGGCAGGCCAGCAGCACGGTTCAATTCCCGTACCAGCCTCCCCGAACAGGCACCGGAATGTGGCGACTAGGGGCTTTTCACAGTAACTTAGTTGAAGCCTACTCGTGACAATAAGCCATTTTCATTTCATTTCATTTATGTAAAAGTACAACAATACAATACAATACAGTGGTTTACCACAGGAACATCTCCTCCCTATCCATGCTCCTCATAATCTTGCACACCTCGATCAGGTCACCGCCCTCAATCTTCTCTGCTCCGGTGAAAACAGAGAGGCTGACCTGTTGGCCTTTGCCTCCCTGGGAGCCCGGAGATGGATTCTGTTGCGCCGGGACTCGGAGCTGTCAAAGGCAGGGGTACGGGTGAGCCACGTGGCAGTGTTTCTGCATTTGGAAAAGACAGAGTTCTTCATTCGAGGTTCCGAGGAGGAGGTCACCTCGAGGCGGAAGCAGTTCACCAACATCTTTAAGGAGCATTGACCTGTCAGCGGCGGGGGTGGACGGGAGGGGTGGGAGTGAGGAGGGGGGGGGGGGGGGGGGGGGGGGGGGGGTTTGTTTTATTTTTTGTCTGGGTGGGGATAGGCTGAAAAATTGGAGAAGGGTGAGACAGGCCAGGCTCGTATCCGCTGGAGTATAGAAGACGAAGAGGTGACTTGATTGAGACATCAAAGATCCTGAGGGGAATCGACAGGGTGGATGTGGGGAGAATATTTCCTCTTGTGGAACAATCTAGAACTCGGGGTCACTGTTTAAAAATAAGGGGATGGCCATTTAAGATACAGATGAGGAGAAATGTTTTCCCTCAGCGGGTCGTGAGTCTCTGGAACTCTCTTCCACAAAAGGCAGTGGGAGGAGAATCATCGAACATTTTTTTTTTTTAAATTTAGACTACCCAATTATTTTTTCCAATTAAGGGGCAATTTAGTGTGGCCAATCCACCTACTCTGCACATTTTTGGGTTGTGGGGGCGAAACCCACGCAGACACGGGGAGAATGTGCAAACTCCACACGGACAGTGACCCAGAGCCGGGATCGAACCTGGGACCTCAGCGCCGTGAGGCGGTTGTGCTAACCACTAGGCCACCGTGCTGCCCCTTGTTGAACATTTTTAAGATGTGGAGATGCCAGAGACGCCACACCCCCACTACTTGCCTTCAAACAATCGCGCAGCCTCAAACAAACCATTGTTTGCAGCAAACTATCCAGCCTTCAGAACAGCGACCACGACACCACACAACCCTGTCAGGGCAATCTCTGCAAGACGTGCCAGATCATCGACATGGCTACCCACCATTACATGTGAGAACACCACCCACCAGGTACACGGTACATACTCGTGCGACACGGCCAACGTTGTCTACCTCATACGCTGCAGGAAAGGATGTCCCGAAGCGTGGTACATTGGCGAGATCTTGCAGACGCTGCGACAACGAATGAACGGACATCGCGCGACAATCACCAGGCAGGAATGTTCCCTTCCAGTCGGGGAACGCTTCAGCAGTCAAGGGCATTCAGCCTCTGATCTCCGGGTAAGCGTTCTCCAAGGCAGCCTTCAGGACGCGCGGCAACGCAGAATCGCTGAGCAGAAACTTATAGCCACGTTCCGCACACATGAGTACGGCCTCAACCGGGACCTGGGATTCATGTCACATTCACCCCCCACCATCTGGCCTGGGCTTGCAAAATCCTACCAACTGTCCCTGGCTTGAGACAATTCACACCTCTTTAACCTGGGGTTACCCCTATCTCCCACCCCTCCTTGCTCCTGCACGTCCCATTCAGTCACCCCCACCCCCGCTCACCAATGTAGAATGCCCCTCCCTCCGCCCCCCGAGTCCATCAATGCCTCGATATTTTAAAAACATCTAATCTGGCTTTCACAAACCCTCCTTCGAAACCCACCTCTCCGACCCAGCCAGCCTCCCGTCACCAATGGGCGAAAACTCCTCGTCGCCACTCGACGCCGAACCGCGTTCCATCCAGGGGCCCCGGGGCGTTTTCAACCACGTTGAAGGCGCTACGCAGGCGCAAGTTGTTGTTGGGTCGGCAAGCACACGGTGGTCTGTGTATTTAAGAATCTGACTTTTAAGGATTTGGAATTGGTGTTTGTGTGAAATCTGCACATGCTATTTTTAAAAAGCCAATTACTGCGGATGCTGGAATCTGACACGGAAACAGGAAATGCTGGAAAATCCCGGCAGGTCTGAAAGCGCCTGTGGAGAGAGCATGGAGAGAGCATGGGAGCTAACATTTCGAGTCTGGGTGACTCTTTGTCGGTTCGAGACTAACCCAGGCAAGGAGGGGGATTGGTAAACACAGCGCAGAAGGAGGACGTTATTTAGGCAATTTGCTCGGTCAGTTTTGTGGCCACAAGGGGGGACGGTTCGCTCCAGTTTGCTGGACAACTGGCTCGTGATGCGGAGCGAGGCCAACAGCGTGGGTTCAATTCCCCGTACCGGCTGAGGTTATCCATGAAGACTCCGCCTTCTTAACCTTGCCCCTCGCCTGAGGTGTGGTGATCCTCAGGTTAAATCACCACCAGTCAGCCCTCTCCCCCCTTCAAAGGGCAAAGCAGCCTGTGGTCATCTCAGATTGTGCTGACATTTACCTTTTTTATGGCCATTGCAAAGGGAACAGGAGGAGGCCATTCAGCCCCTCGATCCTATACAACCCTTTAATGAGATCATGGCTGACATGTGTCTTAACTCTCTATCTACCCTCCTGGGTTCTGCAATCCTTGGGCGAAATTCTCACCTACCTGGCGGGGCGGGGGGTCCCGGCGTAGTGGAGTGGCGCCAACCACTCCGGCGTCGGGCCTCCCCAAAGGTGCGGAAATCTCCGCACCTTTAGGGGCTAGGCCTGCGCCGGAGTGGCTCCCGCTCCGCCGACTGGCGCCAAAACTGGCACTAACGGCCTTTGGCGCTACGCCGATCGGCATTGGGGCTAGCCAAAAGGCCTTCGCCAGTCGGCATGAGTCCGCGCATGCACTGGAGCGTCAGCGGCCCCTGACTCCGCCATGGTGGAGGCTGTGGCGGCGGCGGAAGAAAAAGAGTGCCCCCACGGCACTGGCCGGCCGGCCGATCGGTGGGCCCCGATCGCGGGCCAGGCCACCGTGGGGGCCAGGCCACCGTGGGGGCACCCCCCCGGGGTCAGATCGCCCCGCGCCCCCCCCCCCCCCCCCAGGACCCCGGGGGCCCGCTCCCGCCGGCACAGAGGTGGTTGAAACCACGTCGACGGGAGAGGCCTGACAGCAGCGGGACTTCGGCCCATCGCGGGCCGGAGAATCGCCGTGGGGGGCGCGATTCCCGGGTGGCGGAGAATTACGGCCACAGCGGGAGTGGGATTTAGGCCGGCCCCGGGCGATTCCCCGACCCTGCGGGGGGTCGGAGAATTCCACCCCTTATTTAACAAATGTCTACCAATTTCAGTTGAACCATTTTCAATTGAACCCCAGCCTCACCTTTATCTGGGGTGGGGGGATTTCTATTCTCCCCACATTAAAGGTTAATAGCAAGAAATTATATCACCAATCAAATCCTTTAACTGCCTGAAACACCTCCGTTAAATCATGGACCCATTAATCTTCTAGACTCAAGGGTTTACACGCCTCATCTAAAGCAACCAGTTCTCAAAAGTTAACCCTTGTATCCCTGCTATCATTTTGTTGAATTGGAACTGGACCTTCCTCCAGGACCAGTAAATTCTTCCTGAGGTGCAGCGTCCATATCCGAATGTAGTTAGGCCCCACTGCCCTTCGTCTTAAGACCTGGGTGTTGTGGTAATGTCACTGGACTAGTAATCCAGAGGCCCAGGCTCATACTTCAGGAATGCTGTTCAAATCCCACTGAGGGACCTGGCGGAATTTAAATTCAGTTAATTAATTTATTAATTGTAAGAGTCCTTCCTGGTACTTTTTGTTCCCATTCCTTCCATAGAACATAGAACAGTACAGCACAGTACAGGCCCTTCGGCCCACGATGTTGTGCCGACCATTTATCCTAATCTAAGATCAACCTAACCTACACCTCTTCAATTTACTGCTGTCCATGTGTCTGTCTAAGAGTCGCTTAAATGTCCCGAATGACTCTGACTTCACCACCTCTGCTGGTAGTGCATTTCACACACCCACCACTCTCTGTGTAAAGAACCTACCTCTGACATCTCCCTATATCTTCCTCCAATCACCTTAAAATTATGTCCCTCTCCTCGGGGCGTGCCTTTTAGCAGAAGGCCCAGTTAAAACAGACACTGGGCGCGATTGACCGGTCACGTCATGTAGCAATGGGAGCGCAGTGTGGCCGCTAGATCCCGGATTAACCCACCCGCGGACGTCCCGACAGCAAAGACGCCTCGCATGATCGACCCAATCCCGTAAGGCGTCAGTATCAGGAACCTGCCCACAATGGGTGGGACTAAGTT
This sequence comes from Scyliorhinus canicula, assembly GCF_902713615.1. NCBI lineage: Eukaryota > Metazoa > Chordata > Chondrichthyes > Carcharhiniformes > Scyliorhinidae > Scyliorhinus > Scyliorhinus canicula. The sequence continues at coordinate 8,137,932 of NC_052172.1, forward strand.
GCACCCTCTCCCTCGTGTAAGTGGCCTTAAACCTACTTAAGGCCTCCTTATCCGGGAACGTTTCGGAGGTCGCAGCCGGGCGGCGTTCCGTACTGGCCTACAAGAATGTGGACCAGGCAGAATGGCACCCGGGGGGGGGGAGGCGTGGATCATCGGAGACCCCTGGGTGCCTCCCTGACCCGCCCCCTGGAACACGGGCACCTTGGCACTGCCACCCCGGCAAGTCAAACCCAGAGTCCTCAGAGTGGAGGAAGTAACTGAGTTGTATTTCCATCGCTGGATGAATGGGGAAAAATGGAAAACAAGGATTTTCACTGGGGGAGGGTGGGGGAGCAAGAGTCAAGGGGTGACGGGTGGGGGAGGGGGGGAAACAAAAGAGAGTGGGGCGAGGAAGGGAGGGCGGGCCGAGGAAGGGAGAGTGGGGTGGGGAGGGTTGACATTCTTGAGCTAAGAGCTAATAGACCCAGGGTTACTCACCGCATTTGAGTTGCAGGTCGGGTTCAGGGTGATGTGCTCTGGGGGAATTGTCCCAACAATGAAGCTGCTGGCTTTCGTGTGCTGCCTGTGCCGGCTCAGGTCAATGGGGGAACGGCCAGTCCCAGTGAGTCCGATCCAAGCACAGCCTCGCTCGAACTGGGATTTCCTCATCCAACCATCTCACACACACAGAGTCTGAGGAAATGCACTTTGTTCAAAATAACATCGACGGAGGTTGTGGGTGGGTGGGGGAGGGGTTGTGGGTGGGTGGGGGAGGGGTCGTGGGTGGTGGGTGAGGGGTTGTGGGTGGGTGGGTGAGGGGTCGTGGGTGGGTGGGTGAGGGGTCGTGGGTGGGTGGGTGAGGGGTCGTGGGTGGGTGAGGGGGCGTGGGTGAGTGAGTGGGTGAGGGGTCGTGGTGGGTGGGTGAGGGGTCGTGGGTGGGTGGGTGGGTGAGGGGTCGTGGGTGGGTGGGTGGGTGAGGGGTCGTGGGTGGGTGGGTGAGGGGTCGTGGGTGGGTGGGTGAGTGGGTGAGGGGTCGTGGGTGGGTGGGTGGGGTGAGGGGTCATGGTGGGTGGGTGGTGGGTGAGGGGTCATGGTGGGTGGGTGGTGAGGGGTCATGGGGTGGGTGGGTGGTGAGGGGTCGTGGGTGGGTGGGTGGGGTTGGTGAGGGG
>NC_052172.1:8139579-8262408 GCF_902713615.1 Scyliorhinus canicula
CCATTCTACCCCTCCCCCCCCCCCTCCATTCTACCCCTCCCCCCCCCCTCCATTCTACCCCTCCCCCCCCCCCCTCCATTCTACCCCTCCCCCCTCCATTCTACCCCTCCCCCCTCCATTCTACCCCTCCCCCCCCCTCCATTCTACCCCTCCCCCCTCCATTCTACCCCTCCCCCCTCACTCATGAGAGACTTCCTTATTTTGGAACCTGACACACAACAGCCTCCGCTCCACAACCCCAGCAAAGGCCGTTACCCCTGAAGAGAGCTTAACTTCAGTGGGAGAAATGCAGTTGCACTGGCAAAGGCCATGTGACCAGATGTCACATGATCATCCATCACACGGTAACACATCATGTGATCATGATGTCATGTGGTCAAACCTCCCGGAATCTATCCAACCAGAGTTTGGTGGGCGGGGGGGGCTTGTTCAGTGTGAAAGAGACCATGCACATCCGCAGTGCAGCCTGAGAATGGCCAGAGATTGTGATGGTAAACCTGACTCTGGGTGGTAGTCACCACTGTTGTTTTAGTTTGTATATATTGGTATTACTGTAAGACACGGGGGTAGATCCCTGCCTGCTGGCTCCGCCCAGTAGGCGGAGTATAAATATGTGTGGGCTCTCCGAACAGCAGCCATTTCGCCAGCTGCTACAGGAGGCCACACATCTCTGCGGAATAAAGCCTCGATTACTCTCTACTCCTGTCTCGTCGTAATTGATAGTGCATCACTCTGATTGGAATGAAGGCGGCCTGCTTCATCCTGCGGCCTGTTACTCGAATGATTAGTGTGTGTCAGCAGCATTGACCAAGGTGGTCAGCGAGGGACCCCAAATCGTAACTTCCCAGCATCACTCAAAGCTAGCTCGCACTGTTCAAAGCCGACCCGCGCTTCTTAAAGGGGGAGCTGTGCTCGGGCCAGAGCAAGCAGGAGAAGCTCAGGATGTGGAACTGTTCCTGGGAATTGGTGACCGACCAGTGCAATATGGGGGAGAAGCAGCTCCGAGGTTTTCCGGACACTGCACTGGGCATCCCGTTGGAGGAGTTGGAAAGCGGGGGAAGGGGGAGTCCTGTATCAGCAGGGGGTGCTGGGGACCCTCCGGATTCCGAAGGCAGTGCTGCTCCCTACTGCTCCCCAGACCTGGAATACCTGACCGTAAAGTGCCGCCCATACTATCTTCCACGTGAGTTCACTTCAGCCATTATCACAGCGGTCTACATCCCACCCCAGGCAGAAGTGAGGAAGGCGCTGGATGAACTGTACACAGTCATAAACAACCATGAAACAGAACACCCGGAGGCCCTGTTCATTGTGGCCGGAGACTTCAACAAAGCCAACCTCAAGAGTGTACTGCCAAAATTCCACCAGCACATCTCCTGTACCACCCGGGGCGACAGCACTCTTGACCACTGCTACTCAAAAATCAAGGGCGCCTACCGTTCCATCCCCCGACCGCACTTTGGGAAATCAGACCATAAGACTGTGCTCCTTCTCCCGGCTTACAAGCAGAAACTCAAGCGGGAGAATCCAGCTAAGAAGGTTGTGCAGTGCTGGTCTGACGAGACAGAAGAGCTCTTACGTGACTGCTTGGAGACAGTGGACTGGTCCATATTTAAGAACTCAGCGACTAACTTAAATGAGTATGTCACCACCGTCACAAACTTCATCAGCAAATGTGTGGACGACTGCATGCCAAAGAAAGCAGTACGTACGTTCCCCAACCGGAAACCATGGCTCAACCGCGAGATTGACTCCCTACTGAAGGACAGATCTGAGGCGTTCAAGGCAGACGACCCTGTCCTATACAAGAAATCCAGGTACGACCTCCGCAAAGCCATCCGAGATGCCAAGAGAGAATATCAAACTAAGCTAGAGTCACAGACAGACTCTCGGCGGTTGTAGCAAGGACTAAGCAACATAACGGGCTACAAAGCGAAGCCGAGCAGTATCTCTGGCAGCAGTGCACCCCTCCCCGATGAACTTAACGCATTCTATGCTTGGTTTGAGCAGGTAACCAACAACCCGCTATCGAGTGCCCCAGCAACCCATAATTCACCCATACCCACCATCACAGTTTCCGAAGTCAGATCGGCCTTCCTGAAAGTGAACCCACAGAAGGCGATGGGCCCGGACGGGATCCCTGGTCGTGCACTCAGAATCTGCGCGGACCAGCTGGCAGAGGTATTCACAGACATCTTTAACCTATCCCTACTCCACTCCGAGGTCCCCACCTGCTTCAAGAAGACCACCATCATACCGGTACCAAAGAAGAACCAGGCAACGTGCCTCAATGACTACCGCCCGGTGGCCCTGACGTCAGTTGTAATGAAGTGCTTTGAGAGGCTGATCATGAAGCGCATCACCTCCATACTCCCGGAACGCCTTGACCCACTTCAATTCGCATACCGTCGCAACCGGTCCACATCAGACGCCATTTCCCTGGCCCTACACTCATCCCTAGAGCATCTCGAAAACAAGGACTCCTACATCAGACTCTTATTTATTGACTACAGCTCCGCCTTCAACACCATAATCCCAGCCAAGCTCATATCAAAGCTCCAAAACCTAGGACTTGGCTCTCCACTCTGCAACTGGATCCTTGACTTTCTGACCAACAGACCACAGTCAGTAAGAATGAACACCAACACCTCCTCCACAATAGTCCTCAACACCGGTGCCCCGCAAGGCTGCGTACTTAGCCCCCTACTCTACTCCCTGTACACACACGACTGCATGGCAAAACTTGGTTCCAACTCCATCTACAAGTTTGCTGACGATACGACCATAGTGGGCCGGATCTCGAACAACGACGAGTCTGAATACAGGAGGGAGATAGAGAACTTAGTGGAGTGGTGCAATGACAACAATCTCTCCCTTAATGCCAGCAAAACTAAAGAGCTGGTCATCGACTTCAGGAAGCATAGTACTGTACACACCCCTGTCAGCATCAACGGAGCCGAGGTAGAGATGGTGAACAGTTTCAAATTCCTAGGGGTGCACATCACCAAAAATCTATCCTGGTCCACTCATGTCGACGCTATCACCAAGAAAGCACTACAGCGCCTTTACTTCCTCAGGAAACTAAGGAAATTTGGCATGTCTACATTAAGCCTTACCAACTTTTACAGATGCACTATAGAGAGCATCCTCTCGGGCTGCATCACAGCCTGGTATGGCAACTGCTCGGCCCAGGACCGCAAGGAACTTCAGAGAGTCGTGAATACCGCCCAGTCCATCACACGAACCTGCCTCCCATCCATTGATTCCATCTACACCTCCCGCTGCCGGGAGAAAGCAGGCAGCATAATCAAGGATCCCTCCCACTCGGCTTACTCACTTTTCCAACTTCTTCCATCGGGCAGGAGATTCAGAAGTCTGAGAACACGGACGAACAGACTCAAAAACAGCTTCTTCCCCACTGTCACCAGACTCCTAAATGACCCTTTTATGGACTGTCCTCATTAACACTACACCCTGTCTGCTTCATCCGATGCCAATGCTTATGTAGTTACATTGTATATATTGTGTTGCCCTATTATGTATTCTCATGTATTTTCTTGAATTCTGTTTAATTCCCTTTCCTTCCCATGTACTGAATGATCTGTTGAGCTGCTTGCAGAAAAATACTTTTCACTGTACCTCGGTACACGTGACAATAAACAAATCCAATCCAATCCAGTGGGAATGGGCTAGACGTGGAGGTAGATACCCATGCAGTCAAGCGACAGGATCTGGACACAGTGGCGCCAAAAAGGTTCAAAGACCTGACCGCAGTCGTCGAGGTCGGTGAATGGAACCCCCAACACCGTACCGACATCACCCCTGATCTCACAGGCTGCGTCACGGATTACATATCAATCATTCACCGACCAACAATCTCTATCGATCAGCACTCAGACCCGATGTCTAGGGGTGGGCGATAAATTCTGACCGGGCCAGCCACACCCGTGTCCTGTGAAAGAATAAAAACAAATTCATCTGCTTCACCTCGGCCTCGCAAACCTGGGACTGCTGCAGCCACAGACCCAAACCTCACAGCTTTCACCAACTGCTATCTGATTCAACCATGTCAGACACATCAGCCCCAACACATTACACAGAAACATACCTGGAAAATAGAAGCAGGAGGAGGCCATTCGGCCCTTCGAGCCTGCTCCGCCATTCATTATGATCATGGCTGATCATCGCGTTCAATACCCTGATCCCGCCGTCCCACCATATCCCGTGATCCCTTTAGCCCCAAGAGCTGTGCGGGCAACAGGGTGGCACAGTGGGTAGCACTGTTGCTTCACTACTCCAAGGTCCCAAAAGAGCTATCAATCTGTCAATCCTTTCCGTGTCCGGGCCGGGTGAGGTTTCCCGTGTTGAGTCAAATTAAGCCGCAGGCTCCACTCCTGGTGGTGCCCTTCCGTCAATTCCTTTAAGTTTCAGCTTTGCAACCATACTCCCCCCGGAACCCAAAGACTTTGGTTCGATTCCCGGCTTGGGTCACTGTCTGTGCAGAGTGTGCAGGTTCTCCGCCTGTCTGCATGGGTTTCCTCCGGGCGCTCCGGTTTCCTCCCACAAGTCCCGAAAGTCGCGCTTGTTAGGTGAATTGGACATTCTGAATTTTCCCTCCGTGTACCCGAACAGGCGCCGGAGTGTGGCGACGAGGGGCTTTTCACAGTAACTTCATTCCAGTGTTAATGTAAGCCTACTTAAGAACATAAGAACATAAGAACTAGGAGCAGGAGTCGGCAATCTGGCCCCTCGAGCCTGCTCCACCATTCAATTAGATCATGGCTGATCTTTTGTGGACTCAGCTCCACTTTCCGGCCCGAACACCATAACCCTTAATCCCTTTATTCTTCAAAAAACTATCTATCTTTACCTCAAAAACATGTAATGAAGGAGCCTCAACTGCTTCACTGGGCGAGGAATTCTATAGATTCACAACCCTTTGGGTGAAGAAGTTCCTCCTAAACTTGTGACGATAAAGATTATAATTATAATTCCTTCTTGAAGTTACACAACGTTGTGGCCTCAACGACTTTCTGTGGTCGCGAATTCCACAAATTCACCACTCTCTGGGTGAAGACATTCCTCCGCACCTCAATCCCAGCCCTTATCCTCAAACTACGACCCCTAGTTCTGGATTCCGCCCTCACCGTCGGGAACATTCTTTCTGAATCTGCCCTGATTGCGCCACACTCCCGGCCACACTTGCCCTCTCTGGCAGGACGATCGGAGGAAGCCGGAGCTAAGTGGAGAGGGGTCAGGCATGTCATGGAGGAAGCAGTGCTGTCATTATTGGGACGGCCATTGCTGGGGCTGGAGTCAGCGGTGAGGCTGGGACCATCGATGGTGACGGTACCTTCTGAACTGATCCCCTTCCTCATATCTCCCCCCTTGTGGATGGTGTGAGAATACATCTCCCCTCTCCTCTCATCACAGCTCTCTCCTTCTCCCATTTTCTCCTTGAAGATGTCCAAGAGTTACAACCTATCCAGCTAAAGTTGCCACGGAGACACGGCACTATCAATCGATCCACACTCGCAGCCACCAGCTCTGAGCTGCATGGCTCAGAGGGAGGGGTGTTGTGGCGGCAGTGGGTGGCTCTGGACGTGGTGAGACACTGGACTTGGGTAGACATCAGCCAGGACAATCCTTTAAGGACAGCATCATGAATGAAATGAAATGAAATGAAAATCGCTTATTGTCACGAGTAGGCTTCAAATGAAGTTACTGTGAAAAGCCCCTAGTCGCCACATTCCGGCGCCTGTTCGGGGACGCTGTTACGGGAATCGAACCATGCTGCTGGCTTGCCTTGGTCTGCTTTCAAAGCCAGCGATTTAGCCCTGTGAGCTAAACAGCCCCTCAGAATACCCTCAGAAAGTGTAAAAGGAGGCCATTTGGCCCATTGAGTCTGCACCCACTCTCCGAAAGATTTCAACATCGCGCCGGAGCTTGGCGACTCTCTTCCAGCTCGCCCCCCCCCCTCGTCCCTTTTCTTTTATCTCCTATCAGCTTTCTGACCGACTAAAAGTATTTTCCTCTTATATAATTAGCAACAATGTTCTTCTACGTTTTCTTCCCTATGCTGCTCTTGCTCATGTATTTGCTTTGTTTGTCCCATTGTTCCGCACCGTCACCATTCACTGTTTGTCAATGTACCATTGGGTCAATGTTCTCTGTTGATTATTCTTTTTGTCTCCGATGTACGTACTGTGTACGTTCCCTCGGCCGCAGAAAAATACTTTTCACTGTACTTTAGTACATGTGACAATAAATCAAATCGAATCAAATCAAATAGCACTCTATCTCGGTCCACTCCCTCAATCTTATCCCCGTAACCCCTCCTAACCCGCACATCTTTGGACACTAAGGAGCAGTTTAGCACGGCCAGTTCACTTAACCTGCACATCTTTGGACTGTGGGAGGAAACCCACGCAGAAACGGGTAGAACGTGCAGACTCTGCACAGACAGTGACCCAAGGCCAGTATCGAACCTGGGTCCCTGGTGCTGTGAGGTAGTAGTGCTAACCACTGTGCCGTCGTGCCGGCCTAGTAGTTAGCTTTAGGTCGAGTTAACAACCCAACAGCACCCTCCAAACCTGCGACCTCTACCATCTGGAAGGGCGAGGGCAACATGGGGAATACTGCCAACTGGAAGTTACCCTGCGGTATTTTATGAGTGGTGTTTTCCACTCACAGGACACTGCCGTCAAACCAACCAGACGTTCTGCCGACCACACAACTGAGTAATGTGATGCGTGAATTTCAATGACAGGGTGATGCCAAGTTCAGAGTCCCAAGGTCTGGCGGATCGTAGTGAACAGCGCGTCCCATCTGCTGTAAACAATAGACAGAACACTGACCGTGCTCAGCCAACCCGTGCTCGCAAAACTCAGCACATGACGTCTAATGTTAGATGTGCTTTTGTGTTTGGACAGCACTTGTTGAACAATCCTGACTGCGCCAAGATGTCCACAAACAACCAATTTAAGATTATCATTTGCGTTTGCAACGTGGCTCTCCTACACTGGTTAGAAACTACGTATGTACGTACTCTGGGACAGGTTCGATGCAGGGAAAAAGAATATTTGCATTATCTTTCCTGACGGCTATTCACGTGCGGGGGAAAATATTTATACTCCGATTGAATTGGGACACCTTGTGACTGGCACCCTAACAGTTGCTCGTGGAGGTTAGACAGAATGGGCTGAATTTTACTGTGTGTTTCGGTGCCTCCCCCCCCCCCCCCCCCCCACCCCCGATGTCGCACCGGAAAATGGGTTCAATGCAGGATGGCAGGCGAGCTGCTGATGTTGTGCATCCATTCAGAGGCTTGATAGCTCTGAAGGTTCAACACTACCGCAGGGAGAGGTGAGGACGCTACCGAGGCAGTTTGGACACCTCGGAGAACCTCAAAGTGGAGGCAGCCTGAGACGTTAGGGGCGGGGTGGGAGGCAATGGGGGGAAGGCCCTGTTGTATTATGCTGCTTCGCGTAGCATAAGCTGCTTCCTTGATGTATGCTTTGTAAAAGGAAGCTATAGATTATGAAATGAGTTCAACATGTTTATTGAACTAATAGGGCAGCACAGTAGCACAGTGATTAGCACAGTTGCTTCACAGCTTCAGGGTCCCGGGTTCGATTCCTGTCTTGGGTCGCTGTTTGTGCGGAGTCTGCACATTCTCCTCATGACTGCGTGGGCTTCCTCCGGGGGCTCCAGTTTCCTCCCACAGTCCAAAGATTAGGTGGATTGGCCATGGTAAATTTCCCTCAGTGTCCAAAAAGGTGAGGTGGGGTTACCGGGTTACGGGGATACGGTGGTGCCGTGGGCCGAAGTCGGGTGCTCTTTCCAAGTAGCCGGTGCAGACTTGATGGGCCGAATGGCCTCCTTCTGCACTGCAAATTCTATGTTCTAACACAGTTCTGAAATGAGTTCGACTCTCTGCTAATCTCTCAGCCTATCTTTACCAGCCTGCTGTAAGCCACGTGCTGGGTGTGGTGCTGTTGATCAATCCTGATGTACCCTCGAGATGTCTGTCTGTGGAAAGAGACAGAGCCTGTGTGCCCTGTCCTTTCATATGTGTTGTGGTAATGTCACCTCTGGGTGTCTTGACTGCTCATTGGTTGTGTCCTATTCTAAGTGTTCATTAGCTGCATGTTTGCATATCATGACATCTCCGGTGCTCCCTCTAGTGCAGGGGTGGGCAAGCTACGGCCCGCGGGCCGCATGCAGCCCGACAAAGGTTTTTATGCGGCCCGCCAATGAGGTGCCCGGAATCATAACCGGCATTTTGAAAAGCCGCCGGGGAAAAGCCGCTGAAGTAAATACGCTTATTCAATAATTGGTGGGCCGCATAAAAACGCGCGTAGTGGGGTGGATGAGTGGGGCTGTCTCATTGGTCGGCTTAGTTGGGTGTGCGACCAATAGGAGTCCAGGTTACAAACAATAAGCCTTATTATTGTTTGTAACCTGGACTCCTATTGGTCGCACACCCAACTAAACCGACCAATAAGGCAGCCCCACTCATCCACCCCACTACGCGCGTTTTTATCGTTGACTCGGCCGGGCTGTGCTTCTGTCAGTGTTAAGGATCAGCACAAGCAACTTGACACCTGATTTCAACAAACTGGTAAATGACTGCAGTCAGATGCATCATTCTCATTGACATTGTTCTGTTACTTACTGAGTTACTTTGTTTTTCAAATAAATGTGCTTTTTCTTCTTTAAAGACCTTTTATTTTGGCTATTTAAAATATTAATTATTTTACTTACTATACTATGCGGCCCTTTAAAATTGTGAATTTCTGAATGTGGCCCTTGCACGGAAAAGTTTGCCCACCCCTGCTCTAGTGGTTACTTAGTCGTAGTGTATACATTAACCTCTTGTATACGGTGATGCATATCACCACAGGCCCCGAAGGGCCAAATGTATTTCATAGAATTTACAGTGTAGAAGGACGCCATTCGGCCCATCGAGTCTGCACCGGCTCCTGGAAAGAGCACCCTACCCAAGGTCAACCCTATCTCCACCCTCCACTACCTCCACCCTATCCCCATAACCCAGTAACCCCGCCCAACACTAAGGGCAATTTTGGACAATAAGGGCAATTTATCATGGTCAATCCACCTAACCTGCACATCTTTGGACTGTGGGAGGAAACCGGAGCACCCGGAGGAAACCCACGCAGACACGGGGAGGATGTGCAGACTCCGCACAGACAGTGACCCAGCGGGGAATCGAACCTGTGACTCTGGAGCTGTGAAGTGATTGTGCTAACCACTATGCTACCGTGCTTTGTTCCTTCAGAGAAGTGGATCCTTGTTGTGGTAACGCTGTATAACAGTTCCTTCATTTGTTTTTCCTCAGATTCCAAGCTTTCCACATTTACCCCAGACCTCTGACCTCGACACGATGTCATCCACGGCCACTGACCTGGACAACATGGATGTCCAGCGCCAGTACAAGCTCAGCAGTCGGTGGGAGAACTCGGACACCCAGTGGGAAGAGGAACATAGCACATCCAAACTTTTTGAATCCTCCAGGATCAAAGCCCTCGCTGGTGAGTCTCACCCCGGCTCCCTTTGTAAATACCCCCTCTCCCGAATAAATACCCCCTCACTACCCCTGCACTGGAGTAAGTACCCCTCACTGCAGCGAATACCCTCACTACAGCAGATAACCCATCACTAGAATAAATACCTCCTCAATGCAGCAAATAACCTCCTCATTACAGTCAATACCTCTCGCTGCAATTAATACTCCTAACTCCAACCCTGGACGTCCATGATTTGCACAGTAGATGTGAAATCAATGTGCCACAGAAAATTAATCCACTTCATTTCAGGAGCAGTGTCCTTTTGATGAAGTGATAATCTTAGAATCACCTGCCAAGATTCCTGCCTGCCTCAAGGAATTTTTTTTTTTTACAAGTGTGGAACCACATTCCTTCAGTTTTTATTTGTTGGGGAGATTTCAAATGTCCAGGACAAATCGGCCGAGTTGATTGGTGTCATAATATACTCACAGGTACATGATGGTGCATAGACACACACTGACTGACACACTGCAAGACCAATCAACACACAGAACACAGCAGCCAATCACCAGACAGGGCCCGGTCACTATGAAGCCAGAGGGCACTAGTTTTCCCGCTCATTCGGGATGCAGCCTCTGAAACAGCCGGAGCCCGTAATCAGTAGCACGAACATCTACCATGTGCCAGAAGTATAGTCTGGTCAGGTTAGCCCTAGGTCTTCAGTCAACAGTCTTCAGGCACCCCATCCACCAACTCGAATATTCACTCCCCTCACCGATGACGCACAGCTGTGTGTACCATCGACAAGGTGCGTTGACAGCAACTCGCCAAAGCCACTTCGACCGCACTTTGCAAACTCGCAATCTCTACCACCAAGAAGGCCCAAGGGCAGCAGGTACCTGGGAACGCCACCACCTGCAAATGCCCCTCCAAGCCAATCACCATCCTGACTGGGAAAAATATCGGCCGCTCCTTCACTGTCGCTGGGTCAAAATCCTGGAACTCCCTCCCTAACTGCACAGTGGGTGTACCTACACCACGGGACTGCAGCGGTTCAAGAAGGCAGCTCACCCCCATCTTCTCAAAGGGGCAATTGGGGATGGGCAACGCCATTTCACATCCCGTGAAAGAATAAAATAATTTAAAGTAATTGAATGTTCATTTCGGTCTCTTTCCGCTCTCTGGGCATTGGGTTTAAGGCAGGCTATCTCACGTTGAAAGGAGTTGCCTGTCGAAAATGTGTCTGCAGCCAGCATTCCATTCACAAGATGAGACCTTCCTCCTTCATCCCGGAAGAACCTGTTGGAAGAGCCAGCGGCAAGCTGGAGGTGTGGGTGGGAAGGTTTGAGCCGGGGAGTCAGGAAGCTCACTGCCTGGGGCGGCTTGAGGTGGGGTGGGAGTGGAGGGTGGGGGGGGGGGGAAGATGGGATATAAATGTGGCGGAACGGTAGCACAATGATTAACACTGTTGCTTGACAGCGCCAGGGTCCCAGGTTCGATTCCCGGCTTGGGTCGCTGTCTGTGCGGAGTCTGCGCATTCCCCCCCCCCCCCCGTGTCTGCGTGGGTTTCCTCCGGGTGCTCCGGTTTCCGCCTACAAGCCCCGAAAGACGTGCTTGTTGGGTGAATTCTGAATTCTCCCTCAGTGTACCCGAACAGGCGCCTGGATGTGGCGACTAGGGGCTTTTCACAGTAACTTCATTGCAGTGTTAATGTATGCCTACTTGTGACAATAATAAAGATTATTATTATTGTGGCAACCTGACCTTCACAATGAACCCGGCATTGACTTGACCCGAGCTGTGACCTGATCCTTGCTTTGATCAGGGCAGTGATCAGACCCCCTCTCCGTAACCGCCTCTGATTTTGGACAGTCCTATCTGCTTTCTTGTTGAGCTTGAAGTGTTGAGATCGCAGAAGCGACTCCCGTATTACCCCCTTGTTGGCTGATAGAGGGGTGTTTCCTCCAGATAGATGGGACTTTGTCTGAATGGCCTTTGCACAGAGCGTGCGTGAGGGGATGGATTTTGTCCTGGCTCAATAGTGTCTCTGATCCAGAAATCCTGGCGTCTGCAGAATCTTCCTGACCGTGACTCAGTTATTGAGGGAGTTACTCTTGGTAACGTCCCTCGGGAGGTACTAAGCAGTGTGTTCATTGGATGGTTCTTCCTTGTCTTTGTCTTTCAGATGAGCGCGATGCTGTACAGAAGAAGACCTTTACAAAATGGATGAATTCTCACCTGGCCCGGGTGCTGTGTCGGGTCACGGACATGTATGTGGACCTCCGTGATGGCTGCGTGTTGACCAAACTGCTGGAAGTTCTATCAGGAGAGCAGCTGGTAAAAGCTTTCCCCTGCCCTAGCTACTCCTGCCCCTTGCTGATTGTCCTTGTCCCTGATCCCTGTTTCCTATCCATGCTAATATGTATATATGGGATGTCTTTCTGCACGTACACAGAGTATTGTGTGCTGTCTTGGTCTCCTTCTCTGAGGAAGGATGTTCTTGCTCCAGAGGGAGCTCAGCGAAGGTTTACCAGACGGATTCCAGGGATGGCGGGACTGACGCGTGAGGAGAGATTGAATCAGTTCGGATTGTATTTAGGATTGTATTCGCTGGAATTCAGAAAATGAGGGGGGGATCTCATAGAAACCTATAAAATTCTAACAGGACTGGACAGGGTAGATGCAGGGAAGACGTTCCCGATGGTGGGTGTGTCCAGAACCAGGGGTCACAGTTTGAGGATGCGGGGTAGACCATTTAGGACAGAGATGAGGAGAAATTCCCTCACCTGTGGTCACCTTCACCTGTGGTCGGCCTGTGGGATTTGTTACCACAGGAAGTAGTTGAGGCCAAAATAGAGCATGTTTTCATTTAGATGTAGCACTTGGGGCAAAGGGGATCAAGGAATATGGGAGGGATTAGGCTATTGAATTGTATGATCAGCCGTGATCAGAATGAGTGGCAGAACAGGCTCGAAGGGCTGAATGGCCTCCTCCTGCTCCTATTTTCTATTACCACCAACTTCACCTTGTGATCAACTTTTCATGTGACATCTTATCAAATGCCTTTTGAAAGTCTAAATACATTACATCTACAGGTTCCCCTTTATCCATTCTGCTTGTTACATCCACAACGTATTTTAAATAGAGTTGTCAAACATGGTTTCCCTTTCACAAATCAATGTTGGCTCTGCCTAAACATGTGCTGATTTTCTTAATGCCCTGTTACCATTTCCTTAATCATGGTTTCCAGCATTAGTCATGGGAGTTAAGAAATGCTTTTGTCTTATCACATGGCTTCAGTGACGTCATCGTGTGGGTGGAGCTGGGCTGTGGCCGTGGGAGTTGGTTTTACTTTCGCTTTGGGTTTGGGGCTGTTTTGTGACTCTGCGTTTTTTGCTTTTGTTTTCACATTTGGCTGCTATTCAACAGAGGCCTTCAGCACTTTTAATCAAAAACAAGCCTTATTCTACAAATTTAGTTAACCTTTTTATAAACACACACAGTAAGCATTTTTTATCAACCACCAACATAAATACCAAGATACTTTTCTTTCTGAGTAAAGCAGCCGTCTGGTTGGACCACACCTTGGAAAAAGGGGCACTGGTTTATGGGATCTTGTTATTAAATTGGAACAGTTAAAGGGGGGAATTTATTAAGGATTATACATAGAATACTGTAGCTGTGTGGGGTATTTATGTTGGTAGTCGATAAAAATGCTTACTGTGTGTGTTTATAAAAAGGTTAACTAAATTCGTAGAACAAGGCTTGTTTTTGATTAAAAGTACTAAAGGCCTCGTTGAATAACCTGTAAGACAGGCCCTTGTGCTCATCGTCACCAAAATCAATAAACAGTTGTAGGTCAGGTGAACTCCATGATAGACTTTGGAGTTTTCTAAACCCTGGCCCACAACATATATGTATGTGGGTTGTTGTTGTTGTTGTGTGAAATGTCTCTTTAAGAACCAGGTCGCGCTCGACTATTCTAGAATGTTTGGAATTTTATCAAATCATAACCAGCTCATCCCTGATCTCTGCAGCGATCTCTTTTAGAACGTTGGAATGTGGGCCATCAGGTCCCGGTTTAATCCCAATAGTTGCTCCATTGTTTATCTCCTACTGGCGTTTGTTGCTTTCAGTTTCTCACTGTCTCTAAGCCCTTCGGTCTCGCTCTATTTTGGTGCGTTTCTTGTGTCTTCCGCTGTGAAAACAGACACAAAATATTTGTTGATCATCTCTGCTATTTTCTTATTCCCCATTACAATTTCTCCTGCCTCAACCTTCAAGGAAATCATGACTGCTTTTGCTACTCTCCTCCTTTCTATAAACTCGAAGAAGCTCTGACAACCTGCTTTTATATTTCCCGCTCGTTGACCTTAATTTCACTTTCTCCTCTATATTCCAATTTTCCCCCATCCGTAACAGCTTTCCTGGCCATCCTCCGACGGGTTCTTCAAACTTCAGACTTATTATTCTTCTTGGCAATATTGTAAACCTCTTCTCTTAATCATTACCATCGCTGAATCTCCCAACAATCGACACCTTGGGGGTTACCATTGATCAGAAACTGAACTGGACCCGCCACATTAATACTATGGCTACCAGGGCAGGTCAAAGGCTAGGAATCTAGCGGTGAGTAACCCCCCCCCCCCCCCTCCCCCCCCCCAAAGCCTGTCCACCATGTACAAGGCACAAGTCAGGAGTGTACTGGAATACTTTCCATTTGCCTGGATGAGTGCAGCTCCAACAACACTCAAGGTTAGGTGCATTGGCCATGATAAATTGCCCTTAGTGTCTAAAATTGCCCTTAGTGTTGGGTGGGGTTACTGGGTTATGGGGATAGGGTGGAGGTGTTGACCTTGGGTAGGGTGTTCTTTCCAGGAGTCGGTGCAGACTCGATGGGCCGAATGGCCTCCTTCTGCACTGTAAATTCTATAATAATCTATGATAATCAAGAAGCTCGACACAACCAAGGACAAAGCCGCCCCGCTTGATTTCTCCCCTTCCACAAACATTCAAACCCTCCGCCACCGACGCACAGTGGCAGCCGTGTGTACCATCTACAAGATGCCCTGCAGTAACTCACCAAGGTTCCTTAGGCAGCACCTTCCAAACCCACGACCGCTACCATCTAGAAGGACAAGAGCAACCTGGGAACCCCACCACCTGGAGATTCCCCTCCAAGTCACCCACTGACGGGAATGGTCAGAAAATTCCACCACCTATTTATTTCCCAATGGGATACTCCTTGAAAACTACCTCTTTGACCAAACGGTCATACATCGCCTTCAATTACTCAATAGCGTTTCATCGAATTTCTACAGAGCAGAAGGCGGCTATTCGGCCCCTCGAGTCTGCACCGACACTCCGAAAGAACACTCTACTTAGGCCCGCTCCCCCGCCCTATCTCCACCACCCCGCGTGTTCATCATGGCCAATCCACCTGACCTGCACATCTTTGGACTGTGGGAGGAAACCGGAGCACCTGGAGGAATCCCACACACATATAGGGAGGAAGTGCAAACTCCACCCAGACAGTCACCCGAGGCTGGGACCAAACCCGGGTCCCTGTGAGGCAGCAGTGCTAACCGCTGTGCCACCCAGCCGCCCCCTGATGTCACATTTTGTTTCAGAACATTCCTGCAAAGCATCTTGGGACCACATACATGAGTGCTGGTTGGTGCCGACAGGAGTGTCGATGATGTGAATGCGTTGGTGATGCGGAGTGCGTCGGTGATGGGCGTTTGTTGGTATTGACCATCCTCTCACTCTCTTCCTATAGCCCAAGCCAACGCGGGGACGGATGCGAATCCATTCCCTGGAGAACGTGGACAAGGCACTGCAGTTCCTGAAGGAGCAGCGGGTTCACTTGGAGAATGTGGGCTCGCATGACATCGTGGATGGAAACCACCGGCTCACCCTCGGCCTCATCTGGACCATCATCCTCCGGTTCCAGGTATCGGCTGCCTGAAAGGGTAGTGGGGCTGTTCCGTCCATTGCCGAGGACCAGCCTGACTGGGGTGTCCACGTCAGTGCCTGCCCTCCTGGGGAAGAAAAGTTTAAGCACACGCCTGAAAGTTGGGGTCGTCATTGCCTCAGGTCAGGGGTCGGGGATGAGGGAGAGAGAGAGAGGGGAAGGAGATGATGCGGGCGGGTAGGAAAGGGAGTGAGAGGTTGGGGGTGGAGCAAGGGAGGGGAGTGTGGAGGTGGGGCTGGAATTGGAGTTGGGAGGAAGTGAGGGAAGGCGTTAAGAGTGGGGGAAGGGGCAGCACAGCGGCGCAGTGGTTAGCATTACTGCCTCACGGCGCCGAGGTCCCAGGTTTGATCCCAGCTCTGGGTCACTGTCCGTGTGGAGTTTGCACGTTCTCCCCGTGTTTGTGTGGGGGTCGCCCCCACAACCCAAAAATGCGCCGGGTAGGTGGATTGGCCACGCTAAATTGCCCCTTAATTGGAAGAAACGAATTGGGTACTCTAAATTGGAAAATAAAGAGTGGGGGAGGGACATGAGGGCGAGGGGAAGGAGGGGGATGCGAGAGAGGGGGGAAAGGGGTTGAAGGGAGGAGCTGAGAGGGTGGGTGAGTGCTGGAAGAGGGGCTGGGTGGGGAGGGGCTAGGGATTCGAGTGGGAGGAGCTGAGGGTAAGTGCTTGTGGTGGGGGAGTGCGATTGGAGGGAGAGGGACTGTGAGTGGGGAAGGCCCAGGCCGAGAGCTTTAGTTTGCCAATGCATTGTACAGGGTAAGGAGTGAGCATGGGGCGGATGGAGCTCAGAGGGAGCTGGATTCTCCTGGTGTTTCACACACTTTGTTGATGCCTGTGTTTTAGATCCAGGTGATTAAAATTGAAACAGAAGATAATCGAGAGACCCGTTCAGCCAAAGATGCCCTCCTGCTGTGGTGTCAGATGAAGACGGCAGGGTGAGTGATTGTACCAACAAGAGTTCACTGCCTGTGAGGGGTCAGAGGGTACTGGCTTGGGGTCAGAGGGCACACCTCCTCTCCTTCCCCTACTAGCCAAATGAAGCTGCTGAGCGTTATTCTGCACTGCGTTGATTAATCACTAGTGTTGCTGCATTATTATCCCCACACCCTTCCCAAATGGAAGTGGGGGGGGGGGGGGGGGGGTGGAGGGAGACAAACGTGATTGGACAGATTAGTGTGCATAGAACATAGAACAGTACAGCACAGAACAGGCCCTTCGGCCCTCGATGTTGTGCCGAGCAATGATCACCCTACTCAAACCCACGTATCCACCCTATACCCGTAACCCAACAACCCCCCCCCCCCCCCCCCTTCCCCCCTCCCCCCTTAACCTTACTATTAGGACACTACGGGCAATTTAGCATGGCCAATCCACCTAACCCGCACATCTTTGGACTGTGGGAGGAAACCGGAGCACCCGGAGGAAACCCACGCAGACACGGGGAGGACGTGCAGACTCCACACAGACAGTGACCCAGCCGGGAATCGAACCTGGGACCCTGGAGCTGTGAAGAGCTGGGTGTAGTTTTATTTCAATGGCCAGCATTTATTGCCCATCCCTAATAACCCTTGAACAGAGCTAGGCCATTTTGGAGGGCAATGAAGAGTCAACCACATCGCTGTGTGGAGTCTGGAGTCACATGTAGGCCAGGCCGGGTAAGGACAGCAGATTTCCTTCCCTAAAGGGTGCATTAGCGAACCAGATGGGTTTTTACGACACCGATTCTGGTCGCTCCTGTGCACCGCAACTAATGAAACCCCCCATGGACGTCTCTTTGCCTTCCCCAGGAAGTCCACCTCCGGGGTATCGCTCCCAACGTGGCTGGCAGCTCCAGGACCCGTTCTCCTCCGTAGACACGTTCGACTCCACAAGGCGGACCCGTTGGTTGAGAGGGTACAGCTACTTCACGCCAACCCGCAGTGCGCTTACGTAGCGTACCCCGACGGCCGCCAAGACACAGTCTCCCCCAGGGACCTGGCACCAGCTGGTTCCCCACACACTCCCCCCCTCCAATCCGGCGCCACCCTCCTTTCCCCCGGCACACCCCACCGCAGCCCCCTCTCTGGGACAATCCGTCCTCCCCTTGCCCACACCCGGGGATGAAGAGGATTTTGACACACTCCCGGAGTCACCGAAGACCAAGCCGCCGCCGGAGTTGCCACCAGCACTACGGCGCTCTCGACGACAGATCAAGGCATCGGACCGCCTGAATTTGTAATATTATCTGTAATTTTTAAACACAATTTCCTCAATATAGTTCTCCACCACCCCCGCCGGACTCATTTTTTTAACAGGGGGTGAATGTGATAGTCACGACTGATGTATACATTGTATATAGAGGATGTTGATATAGGTGCTTTATGGTAAGGCCCCTGTACTACAGGTATCGGGGTAGATCCCTGTCTGCTGGCTCTGCCCAGTAGGCGGAGTATAAATATGTGTGCTCCCCGTACAGCAGCCATTTCGTCAGCTGCTGTAGGAGGCCACACATCCCAGTGTAATAAAGCCTCAATTCCATCCTCCTCTCGTCTTTGCGTAATTGATAGTGCATCAATGAGCACCCTACCCACATCCATTCCCACGCCCTATCCCCATAACTCCGCCTAATCTGCCCATCCCTGGACACTAAAGGGCCATTTTACCATGACCAATCCACCTAACCTGCCCCTGCGGTGCGCACCGGTCATGGAGGGTCTCGGGTGGGGCATCAGGACACCACGCCCCCCTCCAGGGACACCCAGGCACGAACATAACCACGGATGAGAGGCGGACAGTTGGGTCGAATGACCCCCCTCTTGACCGGACCTGTCGATGGCCACCTTGACCAGGCCCAGAGGCAGGCTAACAAAGGGGTGCTCTGCCCTCCCTGTCACCTCCCCCCACTGTACATTTTTCACTTTATATTCTTTTGGTAAACAATAAAAATAAACAAGTTAACAAATAAAGTCACAAACCATTTCAAGGGGAATTGTAACGAAAAGACAAAAACTTTAAAACCTTATGAAATAAAGTTAAAGTAACTTTCCCCGGAGCTGATCATGCACCTCCAGCACAGCGGTGCCCACCGGTACGGTGGGCCTCTTGGGCACTGGCAGACATCACCCTCTCCAGAGACACCCAGGCGCGAATGTAGCCACGGAGGAGAGACAGACAGTTGGACCAAGTGATCCCCCTTGACCTCTGACTGCCTGGGCCGATTAGTGGCCACATTGAAATGAAATGAAAATCGCTTATTGTCACGAGTAGGCTTCAAATGAAGTTACTGTGAAAAGCCCCTAGTCGCCACATTCCGGCGCCTGTTCAGGGAGGCTGTTACGGGAATCGAACCGTGCTGCTGGCTTGCCTTGGTCTGCTTTCAAAGCTAGCGATTAGCCCTGTGAGCTAAACAGCCCCTGTGGCCGAGCCGAGTAGGTCACCCCTCTGCAAGTCTCCCTTTGTCCTCTTTTGTCTTTCCGATTGGTGTGGGAAGGCCAGTGTGTCACGAGAATGGGTGTGTTGGCCGACCTACTGACGGCAAGTCATGTGATGGGACCTCCAGGAATACATTTAACCACAGTTGGCAACCCGAACTGAATAGAATACATAAGAACATAAGAACGAGGAGCAGGAGTAGGCCATCTGGCCCCTCGAGCCTGCTCCGCCATTCAATTAGATCATGGCTGATCTTTTGTGGACTCAGCTCCACTTTCCGGCCCGAACACTATAACCCTTAATCCCTTTAGTCTTCAAAAAACTATCTATCTTTACCTTAAAACCATGTAATGAAGGAGCCTCAACTGCTTCACTGGGCAAGGAATTCCATAGATTCACAACCCTTTGGGTGAAGAAGTTCCTCCTAAACTCAGTCTTAAATCTACTTCCCCTTATTTTGAGGCTATGTCCCCTAGTTCTGCTGTCACCCGCCAGTGGAAACAACCTGCCCGCATCTATCCTATCTATTCCCTTCATAATTTTAAATGTTTCTATAAGATCCCCCCTCATCCTTCTAAATTCCAACGAGTACAGTCCCAATCTACTCAACCTCTCCTCATATTTGTGTTTGTGTTTTATTTTCATTCTCAGATATCCGGGCGTGAACATCCAGAACTTCACCAGCAGCTGGAGCGATGGCCTTGCCTTTAATGCTCTCATCCACAAACACAGGTACGTGGCTCTGGGTCGATGGGCTCTGACGTTGGGCACTCACTGTGTGCACTGCGGAGACATGGGAGGCACTGTTCGAAGGGCAGGGTTGTACCAGACACTGGCCAGTGGTTGCCTAGTGCCGTTGCCCAGTGTTAGACGATGCCACTGTTCCCCGGGGGAGTGCGGAATGTCCATGAGTGAGGGAATAATGCCACGGCCACATGGAGGAGGCGGAAGGAGGAACGAGAGAGGTAGAGGGTCCCTCCCTGCCACCCTCCTGGCAGATTAAATATCTCCCCCTCCCACCGTCTCCAAACCCACCCTTAGGCCGAGATTTTCCTAGCACAGGGATGTAGGGGGCCAGCCAGAATTCCACTGACTTTCAGTGGGACTGGACAATCCCGGCAACGGGCGGCCTGGTGAATCCCATCCTTAGAATGGGAACTTCCCGCGTAAACTGATCACTGTGCAGTTGTACTGTCACTCTACTTTCTCTTGTTCTCTCCCTTTCTCTCTCTTTGCCTTTCCATCTCTTTCCTTTCCATCTCCCTGTCTCTCTCCCTTTCTCTTTTTCTTTTCCGCCTCCCTCTCTCCCTTTCTCTCTCTTTTCCTCTATCTTGCCTTTCTCCGTCCCTTTCTCTTTACCTCTCCTTGCTCTCTCGTTTTTCTCGCTCCTTTCTCTTTCCCTCTCTCATTAGCACACTGGGCTAAACAGCTGGCTTTTAAAGCAGACCAAGACAGGCCAGCAGCACGGTTCAATTCCCGTACCGGCCTCCCCGAACAGGCGCCGGAATGTGGCGACTAGGAGCTTTTCACAGTACTTCATTGAAGGCTACTTGTGACAATAAGCAATTTTCATTTCATTTCATCGAGACCAAAAGAAATTCGAACTTCCAGTTTAGAGCTGAAAAGAATTTCACATTTTAAGGTTTTTACTGTAATAAGTGACTAAAAGCACTGCTAACCAAAGAATATTTTTTTGGGCTACTTATGCTTTAATCTACAGAAAGACTGTTCCACTTTTATATTCACCATGTGTCGCAGTCTACATAGAATTATAGGTCTTATAGCTACGACGATAGTTACGACCAGCGTCCAATGGGTTCATTTTCTTCTGTATTGCTCAGTTGTAAAATTGAGTCACCTCCCTCAGTTTGAGAGTTTCCCAAAATCACTCTCAGCAGCACAGCGCGCTCCGATGATTCTTCTCCCTCCCTGATCACGCCAGGACGAAGCTCCTGGATTTCTTAGATGGCCGCGGAATGACTTTCTGTGACTGGATACTGCCGCCCTCCTGTGGCCAACATCAGCAGCGCGCACAGTTCCTGCCGCCACTTCTCTCCGTTGACGATAACAACTGCTGCCCTCTTCCTCCCTCGCTAACTCTTCCTCCCCGAAAGCTTGGAGCCGGCAAGTCTATTCACTGTAAGCTGTCCTTGCCCTCTGTTCCCAGGTGTAAGGATGTCACACCTTTCTCAGCACAACCCTTGACCAAGACTGGCTTAATTCGGGCAGTGAGTGGAACAATCACATGAGCCCCTTCATTTTAATCTAAGTTCAAAGGTAACTTATGAACGTCAAAACTGTAATGCTTACTTCCCCTCCCTTTCAGTTTCTCTCTTTTTCTCTGCCTTCTTCCCCTCTCTCCCCCTTTCCCTATTCGTTCCCTTTCTCTCTCTCCCATAGGAGGCCTCAAAAGAAAGCACCCGCCCGCCCTCCCTTCCTTCTCCCTCCCTTCCCCCCTCCCCCTCCCCCTTCCCTCCTCCTACCCCCACCCTTCCCCCTCCCTCCCTCCATCCCCCCTCCCTCCCTCATCCCTTCCCCCCAGAGAATCCCAATGGCTGGAGAATTCCCCCCATTATCTCCTCACTGGCCTGGTAATGGCCAATTAAAAATAGCCAGTGGATCGGTGCGAAGACTTCTTTTCACAGTAGGAAGAGAACATCCAAGGATCTGTCCTAATGGATGTATAATATCCTGACAGATCGGCAGCCGCCAAGTTGACTAACAAATCACCATTTATTAAAGTAATAACTCTATACAGACAGTGAGATAAAAGGCAACCATTTTCCGAGACTCCAAACTGCTAACTAACTGGGAAAACCCACTCTTCACCCCCAAGGGTTTGCTCACTCCAGCCCATTGGCTGATCGGGTCACATACGTTGGCAGCTCACCCCATTAAAGGGGCCACCCGACCACATCCAACTCTCTTTAAGTGCCTGATTACATTCTTCAGTTACCAAAGGAACTATTTACGAAACGGTCTCTGGCAAGGTTAGTCGGTCAGGAGACATCCTTTGAGAGCGACGCGTGCTTCAGAAGTAGTGGTAGCTTCGGTTTGAGCCTCGACGGGTTTGAACCTCTCGATTTGCGAAGGTGGGTCCGCGCAGGTAGTCTTCCTCAGTTCCCCCCGGAACATAGAACAGTACAGCACAGAACAGGCCCTTCAGCCCTCGATGTTGTGCCGAGCCATGATCACCCTACTCAAACCCACGTATCCACCCTATACCCGTAACCCAACAACCCCCCCTTAACCTTACTTTTTAGGACACTGCGGGCAATTTAGCATGGCCAATCCACCTAACCCGCACATCTTTGGACTGTGGGAGGAAACCGGAGCACCCGGAGGAAACCCATGCACACAGGGGGAGGACGTGCAGACTCCGCACAGACAGTGACCCAGCCGGGAATCGAACCTGGGACCCTGGAGCTGTGAAGCATTTATGCTAACCGCCATGCTACCGTGCTGCCCAACTATTATGGAGTTCGTCCTCGGGATAGCTTCCTGCAGCAATGCTTCCATCCGCCGCCGTGTCACCGACAAGCCCAACCCGGCCTAGTCGTCCCATTGGCTCTACGTGCGGTTCTCTCCTGCTCAGAGAGCCCAGCTGTTTTTTTTCTTTACTTTTTCGCTTAGACGTCCACCTGGTACGACACTGGACCTGTTTTTCCCCTCGGCCATTCCCCCGGATCCAACTGCGACCACCACCGAAACTCTTCACGTCAACCAAAACGGCGCGCCTCAAAAATTCCTCCAGCTCTACTTTGAGTCGTTGCGTTCTGTTTAGCCTTCACCCCGTCCGGTCAAATGGAAGAACCAATCGCGTTCTAACGCGACTGCCCGTTGGTAACTCGCTGGGTGTAACACCTGTGGCGAAATGAGCTGTTGTCCGAGCGGTGGGCAGGAACCGGGCCGGTCTGAGTTGGAATGAGGCTGAGTGCGGTTTCTTCATGTCGGCTCGCTCAGCCGGTCCACTCGAAGCGGCGTGGTCGGTGGTGCGAATACGCTGGACGCCGTTGGTTCTCATGAAATGCTGGAACTCCTCACTCGTAAAAGCAGTTACCTGGGACCAGAACCTCGGGCAACCCATGGGTGGCGAATGTTTGTCGTCACCTGACGAGGTTGGGAGACTTCATTTTATGTATGTCCAACCATTGAGAGTGAGCGTCTACGATTTTTTTTTTCTAAAATTTAGGGTGCCCAATTCAGTTTTTCCAATTCAGGGGCAATTTAGCGTGGCCAATCCACCTAACCTGCACATAGAACAGTACAGCACAGAACAGGCCCTTCGGCCCTCGATGTTGTGCCGAGCAATGATCACCCTACTCAAACCCACGTATCCACCCTATACCCGTAACCCAATAACCCCCCCTTAACCTTACTATTAGGACACTACAGGCAATTTAGCATGGCCAATCCACCTAACCCGCACATCTTTGGACTGTGGAAGGAAACCGGAGCACCCGGAGGAAACCCACGCACACACGGGGAGGACGTGCAGACTCCGCACCGACAGTGACCCAGCCGGGAACCGAACCTGGGACCCTGGAGCTGTGAAGCATTTATGCTAACCACCATGCTACCGTGCTCCATCTTTGGGTGGTGGGGGCGAAACCCACGCAGACACGGGGAGAATGTGCAAACTCCACACGGACAGTGACCCAGAGCCGGGATCGAACCTGGGACCTCGGGGCCGTGAGGCACAGGGCTAACCCACTGCCCCACCGTGCTGCCCGATGAGCATCTACGATAAGCAAGAACATGGATTTTGGAGATTCTACATTTAGTTCCCTCATCCAAATCATTCATATATAATGGGAACAGTTGGGGTCCCAGCACAGATCCCTGCGGCACCCCACTAGTCACTGCCTGCCAATCGGAAAAAGATCCATTCATTCCAATGAATAGGAGTTTAGAAGAGTTTAGAAGAGAGGGGATCTCATAGAAACTTACAACATTCTGAACACTATTAGACAGAGTAGATTCAGAAAGAATGTTCCCAATGGTGGGGGAATCCAGAACAAGGGGTCATAGTTTGAGGATAAGGGTGAGGAGGAATTTTTTCACTAGAGTGATGAATCTGTGGAATTCACTATCACAGAAAATAATTGAGGCCAAAACATTGCCTAATTTAAGGAAGGAATTCGATATAGTTCTTGGAGCTAAAGGGATCAATGGATATAGGGGGAAAGGCGGGATCAGGGTCTTGAACTTGATGATCAGCCATGATCATAATGAATGGCGGGGCAGGCCCAAAGGGCCGAATGGCCTCCTCCTGCTTCTATTTTCTCTGTATGTTTCTAATGTATACTAATCCCATTTACCGGCACTTGGCCCATAGCCTATGGAGTCATACAACTGTCGTAGAGTCAAACAGATGGAAGTTTTGCACTCCAGATATTATGACAGTCTCTCTTGGATTTGCGAAAGCTTGTTCAGCACCATTCAAAGCCCTCAAGGTATAGGCAATAGGCCTTTATGCTCTGTCTTTCATTTTATGGGCTAAAACCACTCCGATTCGGTAAGGGGCCACATCACAGGTAAAAATGCTCACTTATGAAGGGTCAAACTGGACCAAGAGATTGAATGACGATAAGGCTAGTTTAACTTGATCAAAACTTCTTTCTGATGCTCTTGCCACGACCACGTTCTTCTTGTGCAGTGTGTAAGGGTGCCATCATTGTAGAAAGATTTGGAATAAATCTGCCATAATAGTTCATCATTCCCAAAACCGTTTTCAATTCTGACGTATTTTGGGGGGCCGGTTTCTTTGAGCTTCTATTCCACAGGGTGCAGCCCTACGGCGTCCACCATGAATCCTAAGTACGTCACTTCATGCGCTTATAACGTACATTTCTCTGTTTTCAGCCTTACTCTGGCCTTCTGAAATCTTTAAAAAACTTATCCGAGGTTTGCGAGATGATCCGTCTCGGACGCACCTGTAATCAGTACATCATCTAGATAGGCAATCACCCTGGGTAGATCCTGTAGAAAATGTTTAATTACGCGTTGGCATCAGGGACTCCGAAAGACAGCCGGGTACGCTGGTATAAGCCTTCATTAGTGTTTATAGTGAATGATTCCCTGGATCTTTTGTCGAACTCTAATTGTTGGGATGACTCATTATCAAGTTTAGTATACGTTAAGCCTCCTGCCAATTTACCAAATATATCTTCAATTCCTGGTATTAGGTACCGATCTAATTTGGTTACAGTTTGTTTGTAGTCCCCGCATATCCTGATGATTCCATTTGGTTTTAACACTGGCACAGTTGGAGTAGCCCACTCTGAAAACTGTACAGGTTTGATAATCCCTCATTCTTCCAGCCTCTCGAGTTCAGACTCAATCTTCTCATGTAAGGCATAGGGGATGGATCGGGTTCTGAAAAACATAGGTTTGGCCTCAGGATCCACATAAACCTTTGCTTTTAGGCCATGTATCTTGCCTAATTGGTCTTGGAAAACTTCTTTATATTGTTTTGACACGTCATGAAGACCTCCTTTATTAATTTGTAAGGTTTCGAGCCAGTTTAATCTAATTTGGTGAAGCCCATACTTCAGATCCATTTTTAGATAACTCTCAACACTGTAGACTGGAGTGGGAGTTATTTTGTAATGCCCCCTTGTGGGCTCTGCCTAGTCTTGCACTTCCTCTGAATGAGCCCCCCTTTTACTGCAGGCATAATGGGCGCGATGCTCCGCAAATGCGGCGAGTCGTAAAGGCTGCTGTGAAACTGGCTGTGTTTCACGGCAGCCTCCGCGCCCCCTTCCGGGACCCGATTCTCCCCCCCGGGCGCTGCTAGCAGCGGGGCCCCGTGAAGCATGGCATCGCGGCCTTAGCGACCGTCGCTAAGTCTGCGCACCAAGCGTCACGCCGGCTGACGCGCACGATGACGTCAGCCGCGCATGCGCATGCGCGGGTTGGACGGCTAAAACCCGTGCATGCGCGAGGCCGTCATCTCCCTCGGCCGCCCTGCGGACGCACTGCCTGCGAAAGGTGGGCACCGATCGCGGGCCCATGCCCCCCTTGGCATGGCCGTGGTACTGCCGTGCCAATCGGGGCCCTGGATGCCCAGAACGGGCATGTTGCGGCCGTTTTTACGAAGGCAGCAAGCAGGTTAGTTTGTTGCCGTAAAAACGGCCGTAAAGGCCTGGGAACTCGGCCCATCGGCCTGGGGAGAATCGCTGTTCGCCGTAAAAAATGGCAAGCAGCGATTCGTGTCGTGGGGCGGCCGTGGGGGGTGGGGGGTGGGGGGGGAGAATAGCGGGAAGGCATGAAAAATGTCGGGGACGCCCTCCCGCTATTCTCCGACCCATCGTGGGCAGCAGAGAATCGCGCCCAATGTGTTGCTTCCCTGAATTTACACATTTTTTGGGGCTGATCTCTCCAACACT
Organism: Scyliorhinus canicula; assembly: GCF_902713615.1. Classification (NCBI taxonomy): domain Eukaryota; kingdom Metazoa; phylum Chordata; class Chondrichthyes; order Carcharhiniformes; family Scyliorhinidae; genus Scyliorhinus; species Scyliorhinus canicula. Next base: position 8,165,888 of record NC_052172.1, read on the forward strand.
GGCAGCTTCTTATTAACTGCTGGTCTGTGGACCATATTCCCTATATCTCCACTCTCTTCAGTTCCGAACCTCTTTGCTTGTTACTTTCTGCACCTTCATCTTTTGATGCCACGACTGCCAATGGCTTCCCGTCCAACCTGGTGGACCTTGTCTGCTTGCACACTCTGTAACTCCATTACCCCCACCCATTCAGCACCTTCCATGGACTGGATGACCTCTAATGCCTTCCTGAAGCTAATCTCTGTCTTTGCTAACAATTTTCTTTGTGTGTGTCATTAACACCGCAGACAAACCTGTCCCTCAACATATCTCTGAGTGCAGATCTGAACCCGTTTTGTTCAGCTGTTTGTTTTAGGCGCACCACAAACGGCGCAATTTTCTCCCCTACTACTCTTGTCATCAAATTGAACTTGTATCGTTGCATTATTATCGAGGGCTTCGGGTGATAATGTCCCTTGACTGATTCTACAAGCTCCTCGAAAGTACTTGAATCAGGGCTTGTGAGGAAGTCAGACTCCTAATCAGGTTATATGTGGGAGCCCTGCGGGCAGTCAACAAGATAACCCACCTCTTCCCCCCCCGTCCCACAGATTTTGTTGGCCTTAAAAAAAGTCATGGTGTTTGACATATAGTCCCATTTTTCCCATATTGGGGGTCGAATGGTTCTAGTTTTCCAAAATGAGGCATTTGGACACTCGCAGACTGCTGAATGGGTTTGCTTCAAAGGAAAGGCTTTCACATGAGGCCTGCTCTCCCGATTCCTGCAGCAGCAGGATGGCACTAGGTTTGATCCTCGTCGCCAATGTAATATCCTGACAGAGGAGCAATTACCAAGTTGATTAACGAATAACGGTTTATTAAAGTAATTATTCTATACAGACAGTGAGATAAAAGGCTACCATGTTCCAAGGCTCCAAGCTCCTAACTAACTGCGAAAACCGCGCTCCGCCCCCCAGTTTGCGCTTGCTCCGGCCCATTGGCCAATCGGGTCACATGACACTTGGGGGAACTTGCCCCCTTAAAGGGGCACGCTACCACAAAATGGATTTAGAATAATCTTTCCAGAGTCAAATACTCCCAATCTGTATCCCTTCAATATCCCAGTGATCAGTGTTTGTGTATTCTCTGTATTCCCCTGTGTGTCTGCTCCACATCCCAATCTTTCCCTGCGTCGTCTCTATATTCTGTTCCCTGTGATGTAATAAGCCTAAAATTTGACCTTTCAGGAGTGACCTCATTGACTACACCAAACTGCAGAAATCCAACACGACCTTTAACCTCCAGCAGGCGTTTAACGTGGCAGAACAGCGACTGGGGGTGGCCAAACTCCTGGACCCGGAAGGTATGTCCTTGAGCAACTCGCTGGCACAGACAGAGAGAGAGAGAGACAGAGAGACAGAGACAGGGAATCAGGGAAAGTCCCAGAGGATTGGAAAATCGCTGTTGTAACCCCCCTGTTCAAGAAGGGAACAAGAAAAAAGATGGAAAATTATAGGCCAATTAGCCTAACCTCGGTTGTTGGCAAAATTCTAGAATCCATCGTTAAGGATGAGATTTCTAAATTCTTGGAAGTGCAGGGTCGGATTAGGACAAGTCAGCATGGATTTAGTAAGGGGAGGTCGTGCCTGACAAACCTGTTAGAGTTCTTTGAAGAGATAACAAATAGGTTAGACCAAGGAGAGCCAATGGATGTTATCTATCTTGACTTCCAAAAGGCCTTTGACAAGGTGCCTCACGGGAGACTGCTGAGTAAAATAAGGGCCCATGGTATTCGAGGCAAGGTACTAACATGGATTGACGATTGGCTGTCAGACAGAAGGCAGAGAGTTGGGATAAAAGGTTCTTTTTCGGAATGGCAACCGGTGACAAGTGGTGTCCCGCAGGGTTCAGTGTTGGGGCCACAGCTGTTCTCTTTATATATTAACGATCTAGATGACGGAACTGGGGGCATTCTGGCCAAGTTTGCCGATGATACAAAGATAGGTGGAGGGGCAGGTAGTATTGAGGAGGTGGGGAGGCTGCAGAAAGATTTAGACAGTTTAGGAGAATGGTCCAAGAAGTGGCTGATGAAATTCAACGTGGGCAAGTGCGAGGTCTTGCACTTTGGAAAAAAGAATAGAGGCATGGACTATTTTCTAAACGGTGACAAAATTCATAATGCTAAAGTGCAAAGGGACTTGGGAGTCCTAGTCCAGGATTCTCTAAAGGTAAACTTGCAGGTTGAGTCCGTAATTAAGAAAGCAAATGTAATGTTGTCATTTATCTCAAGAGGCTTGGAATATAAAAGCAGGGATGTACTTCTGAGGCTTTATAAGCACTAGTTAGGCCCCATTTAGAATACTGTGAGCAATTTTGGGCCCCACACCTCAGGAAGGACATACTGGCACTGGAGCGGGTCCAGCGGAGATTCACACGGATGATCCCAGGAATGGTAGGCCTAACATACGATGAACGTCTGAGGATCGTGGGATTATATTCATTGGAGTTTAGGAGGTTGAGGGGAGATCTAATAGAAACTTACAAGATAATGAATGGCTTGGATAGGATGGACGTAGGGAAGTTGTTTCCATTAGCAGGGGAGACTAGGACGCGGGGGCACAGCCTTAGAATAAAAGGGAGTCACTTTAGAACAGAGATGAGGAGAAATTTCTTCAGCCAGAGAGTGGTAGGTCTGTGGAATTCATTGCCACAGAGGGCGGTGGAGGCCGGGACATTGAGTGTCTTTAAGACAGAAATTGATAAATTCTTGATTTCTCGAGGAATTAAGGGCTATGGGGAGAGAGCGGGTAAATGGAGTTGAAATCAACCATGATTGAATGGTGGAGTGGACTCGATGGGCCGAATGGCCTTACTTCCACTCCTATGTCTTATGGTCTTATGGTCTTATGGACACACAGAGAGAGAGAGAGACCTGTACAATATACTCTGGAAAATGTCTGGTTTAAATCCAATCATAACTGATTCACAGGTCGTCAGTCGATTGATTTGTGTGGGAGCTTTCAATTCAAATCGCACAACAGAGACACTGACTGTCCAGTGACACTTAATACGCTTCTCAGTGACACATACTTGTTGATGGAAGCATCACTTCACCAGACACGTGTTTCCGATATGAATCTAGGCTTTAATCGACTTACTACAGAGCCAGCCTGTTACCCGTTGATGAACTCTCAGTGAACTGCAGGCTGACTCTGGACAAGGGTATTTATACAGCAGCACTAGGGGGAGGAGTCGTGGGCGGAGCCAAGGCGTGGAGCCCTGTGCAAGCTCCTAAGCATTCCCAGAGCTACTCCCCCTAGTGGTCAGATAACGCTACTGCGTTTACAAAGACACAGTGTGAATTATCATAGAACATAGAACATAGAACAGTACAGCACAGAACAGGCCCTTCGGCCCGTGATGTTGTGCCGAGCAATAATCACCCTACTCAAACCCACGTATCCACCCTATACACATAACCCAACAACCCCCCCCCCCCCCCCCCCCCCCCCCCCCCTTAACCTTACGTTTTAGGACACTACGGGCAATTTAGCATGGCCAATCCACCTAACCCGCACATCTTTGGACTGTGGGAGGAAACCGGAGCACCCGGAGGAAACCCACGCACACACGGGGAGGACGTTCAGACTCCACACAGATTACATTCACCACACCTGTCCTGGGAGTATTTGAAGGGGACAGTGTAGAGGTAGTTTACTCTGATTCTAACCCCATGCTGTACCTGTCCTGGGAGTGTTTGATGGAGACAGTACAGAGGGAGCTTTACTCTGTATCTAACTCCATGCTGTAACTGTTCTGAGAGTGTTCTATGGGTCAGTGTAGAGGGAGCTTTACTCTGTATCTAACCCCATGCTGTAACTGTCCTGGGAGTGTTTAATGGTGTCAGTGTAGAGGGAACTTTACTCTGTAACTAACTGTGTGCTGTACCTGTCCTGGGAGTGTTAGATGGGGACAGTGTAGAGGGAGTTTTACTCTGTATCTAACCCCGTGCTGTACCTGTCCTGGCAGTGTTTGATGGGGACACTGTAGAGGGAGTTTTACTCTGTATCTAACCCCGTGCTATACCTGTCCTGGGAGTGTTTGATGGGGACAGTGTAGAGGGAGCTTTACTCTGTATCTAACCCCGTGCTGTACCTGTCCTGAGAATGTTTGATGGGGACAGTGTAGAGGGAGCTTTACTCTGTATCTAACCCCGTGCTGTACCTGTCCTGGGAGTGTTTGATGGGGACAGTGTAGAGGGAGCTTTACTCTGTATCTAACCCTGTGCTGTTCCTGTCCTGGGAGTGTTTGATGGGGGACAGTGTTTTGATAAGGTAAATTCTGAAAGATTATTCCTTCCAGCAGGCAATTTAATTAATGTCATGGAGACACGATTTAGGGGGGAGAAAATTTGTATTCTCTCAGTTGTTGAGATCCAGAACACACAACTGAAAAGGTGATGTTTTATTTAAATAAGATTCGAAGGGAGTTGGCCAGGGAACTTGATGACAGGGAACTTATAGGGGGACGGACAAAAGTGGTGATTTGGAAGAGCTAGGACTGATGTGACGGGCTGAATGGTCCCCTGTCCTGTGGATTTCTACAATTCTGAAGAAACTGGTTGTCATTTCTGTCCATTCGGCAGGCTGATGATTCTCAGATGGATGTTGGTGACTGCACTCGGCCCTTTCTCTGCTTTTCTGACCTTTAACACCTTGAACTGTTCCTGCAGATGTCAACACGCAGAACCCCGATGAGAAGTCGATCATCACCTACGTCGTGTCCTATTACCATTACTTCTCCAAGATGAAGGCACTCGCGGTGGAGGGAAAGAGAATCGGGAAGGTGAGGTAACCATCTCAGGATGGGAGGGGCTCCTTCGCTGCTGTGGGAACCGGATACTGGGTCAGGGATGGCCTGGGAACTGGTCCAGGCCACGGCCGCACAGTGGTTAACAGTGCTGCCTCACAGAAGCAGGGGCCCGGGTTCGATTCCAGCCTCTGGCGACTGTCTGTGCGGAGTCCGCACGTCCTCCCCGTGTCTGCGTGGGTTTCCTCCGGGTGCTCCGGTTTCCTCCCACAGTCCAAAGATGTGCAGGTTAGGTGGATTGGCCGTGCTTAACTGAGGGGCAATTTTGCCTCTTAGTTTCCAAAGATGTGCCAGTTAGGTGGGGTTACGGGGATAGGGTGGGGGAGTGGGCCCGGGCAGGGTGCTCTTTCACAGGGTGGGTGCAGACTCGATGGGCCGAATGGCCTCCTTCTGAACTGTCGGGCGCAATGATTCTGTGATATCTGGCATCGGAAACCTTCGTGGACTGTTTGCCAATACCAGCAGCCACCACTACATTATCCATGGGGTGGGGGTGTGGGGGTGTAGGTGGGGGGTTGGGGGTGGCGGGGGGATGGGGGCGGTGCGGGTGGGGTGGGGGGGGGAGAGGGGGAGTGGTGGATCTGCATGAAACTGATGCATTCCCACCCTCCGGGGAAACATCCCAGGGCCAGACAGGGAAGAACTTTGGCCGGCTTTTCCAATGCCAAATTTTGCCACCCAATATCCCAGTTAGAGGCCGTTCTCTGATAACGCAGGGATCTTCCCAATAACCTCTCTCCCTGTGCCTACTGTGCCCGTTCTCTCACATCAGCTTCCTGCTGGGAAGACCAGGAAGGGTCTATCAATGCCTCCTTTAAATAGCCCCTCCTCATTTGCCATAGCCAACCCACTGCCTCTGGTTCACCTGAAGAAGGAGCTGCGCTCCGAAAGCTCGTGTTTGAAACAAACCTGTTGGACTTTAACCTGGTGTTGTAAGACTTCTTACTGTGCTCACCCCAGTCCAACGCCGGCATCTCCACATTCTGGTTAGGTTGGCAGCCTCTGGGAGATCGGGCAGGGGGTGGGATTGTACAATATTTGGCACAGAATCAACATGTGATCCCCACATGCTCCTGACCTCCCCATTACTTCTCGTGTGTGACTCATCTGCTCCTTGTCCCAAACTATCACCCACCATCTTCCACTGTCTCTGCCTCCCACTGCCTCTCACAGTCTCCCACTGCCTCCCACAGTCTCCCACTGCCTCCCACAGTCTCCCACTGCCTCCCACCCTCCCACTGCCTCCCACTGTCTCCCACTGCCTCTCACAGTCTCCCACTACCTCCCACCGCCTCCCACCGCCTGCCGCCGCCTCCCACTGCCTCCCACAGCTTCCCACAGCTTCCCACTGCCTGCCACTACCTCCCACAGCCTCCCACTGCCTCCCACAGCCTCCCACTGCCTCCCACTGACTCCCACTGCCTCCCACAGCCTCCCACAGTCTCCCACTGCCTCCCACTGCCTCCCACAGCCTCCCACAGCCTCCCACTGTCTCCCACTGCCTCCTACTGCCTCCTACTGCCTCCCACTGCCTCCCACTGACTCCCACTGCCTCCCACAGCCTCCCACTGCCTCCCACAGCCTCCCACTGCCTCCCACTGCCTCCCACAGCCTCCCACAGCCTCCTACTGCCTCCCACAGCCTCCTACTGCCTCCCATAGCCTCCTACTGCCTCCCACAGCCTCCCACTGCCTCCCACAGTCTCCCACTGCCTCCCACTGCCTCCCAGCCTCCCACTATATCTCACTGTCCCTCTGGGTATCTCTAATTGTTTGTCACCCTCTGTCTCTATTTTATGTGCTGCTTTATCTCTGTTTTAGCTCATTTTTCCTTCTTGCTGATGCCTCTATCCATTTGTGCTTTGACGCGTCCATCTCTCGCTTTATCCCTACCGTTTTGTGTCTCTCGGTCTCTGTACCTTGCTATCTCTCATTCTGAGCCAGGTTTTTGCTGACTTGGGAAGACAGTAGGTGGGAGCTGGATGTGGACGTTCCGTCCCTATTTCCGACAGATGCCATTTTTGCCTGACGGGGAAAGGGGAGGAATGTGAAACCCACAGAAAGGAGACCTAGGGCTGGATTCTCCGATTCTGCGGTTATGCCCGCCGGATCCCCTTTTACGCTGGAGCTCCGCCCGGGGGGCTAACAGCCGCGCAGCTTAGAGCCCCCGGATTTACCTGTCGATACGGCCGCAGAATGGCCGGATCCACGGCCGCGCATGCGCCCGGCGGCGGCCTGTGGCAGCCGCGACCTACAACATGGCGACGGCCACAAATCTACCCCCCGTAACTCCCCCCTCTCCACCCCCGCCAGTCCCCCCAGCCCCCGCGAAGCCCCCACTGCCAGTGGAACGGATCCCTCCCCACGCCCCCCCCCCGACTGTGGCGGCGCTGGACACAGTCCCCAGCCGCCACGCAAGATCCACGAACATTGCCCCTTCCCCCCCCCCCCCCCCCCCCCCCCCCCCGGTCGGGGACTCGACCCATTGGGGACGGAGCATCGGGGGAGGGCCTCAGGTGACGTCCTGAGGCCGTCCTAATGGTGTGGTGCAGCATACTCCCCGAGTACGCCGTTTATGAGGGGGAGGAGCATCGCAAATACGGCGACGACTCCGATTCCAGCGTTAAAGTGGATTCTCCGGCCGATCGCCGAACGGGATTTTGGCGTCGGAGATCGGGGAATCCCGCTCCTGAACTCAGCAGGGCTATTTGAACTCAGTGCTGAGGGCCTTAACCTACATGTGGGAGTCACACATTGATGGAGTAGATGTAAACATTCTTGAAGGCAGAAAAGGTCTGTAAAACTGTGATCACCTGAAGTTTTTTAAATCCCCTGTTCTTTAAAATTAAAAATGCAGCCTTCAGCCTCCGTTTATTGCAACAGAAGTTTGTTTTTATGATGGATTAACAACTTGAGGAGATTTAAAACCTTTGATGCTTCGATGAATGGGAGTCCGTATAGTGTATCAAATCTGCACAATGAGAGCTGTATTAGCTTTTTACAAGTTTATTTTTTTCATCTCCACATGGCTCCTGAGGGCTGCCCATGGTGTGGTGGGTGAGTTGGCATTGAGTTGGCATGGGGGCTGGTGAGGGTGAGGAACAGAGGGCCTAAAGTTTTTGAACACAACCGGACGTCCCAGCCTTCTCTCTCTGTCTCTCTTCATTTCCATCTCTCTCTCTCTGTTGTACTCGCTCGCAATTTGTCCACCTCTCTCTCTCTCGCTCTCACTCTTTCTCTTTCTGACAGGTCCTGGACAAAACTCTAGAGATTGGGCAGATTATCGCGAGATATGAAACCTTGGCATCTGCACTGCTCGAATGGATTGAGCAAACCATCGCTCTTATTAGCAATCAGCGATTTGCAAACTCATTAACTGGAGTTCAACAGCAACTACAAGCCTTCACTGCCTACTGCACTGTGGAGAAACCTTTAAAGTAAGCACTGAGACTGGGAAAAATACAGACACTGGCTATCGGGTCATCGGCACAGAGTTTCTGACTGTTTGTGGACAGAGTATATTGGTGAACAGGAATGGGGAGGGGAGGTATTTTGAGCGCGGTCACGGGATGTGGCTGTCGCAGGCCAGGCCCAGCATTTATTGACCATCCAGAATTGCCCCTCGAGAAGGCGAGTTGCCATCTTGAACCGCTGCAGTCCCTGAGGTGTAGGTACACCCACTGTGCTGTTAGGGAGGGAGTTCCTGAATTTTGACCCAGCGACAGTGAAGGAACGGCAGACATATTTCCAAGTCAGGATGGTGAGTGGCCTGGAGGGGAACTTGCAAGCGGTGGTGTTCCCCAGGTATCTGCTGCTCTTGTCCCTCCAGGTGGTAGAGGTCATGGGTTTGGAAGGTGTCTAAGAAACCTTGAGGAGCTACTGACGTGCATCTTGTAGATGGCGCACACGGCTGCCACTGTGGGGCGGTGGTGGAGGGAGTGAATGTTTGTGGAAGGGGGAACAATCGAGCGGGGCTGCTTTGCCCTGGATGGCGTCGAGCTTCTTGAGTGTTGTTGGAGCTGCGCTCATCCAGGCAAGTGGAGAGTAGTCCATCACACTCCTGACATCTGCGTTGTAGATGGTGGACAGGCTTTGGGGAGTCAGGAGGTGAGTTGTCCGCTGCCGGATTCCCGACCTCTAACCTGCTCTTGTAGTCACAGTATTTATATGGCTGGCTCAGTCGGCTGGCCCAGTTCAGTTTCTGATGAACAGTAATCCTAGGATGTTTATAGTGGGGATTCAGTGATGGTAATGCCATTGTATGTCAAAGGTGATGGTTAGATCTTCTCGAGTTGGAGATGGATATTGCCTGGTACAAATGTAAATAGTATATAGACAGTGTCTGACACACACCACATGGTACATTACAACTTGTCTGCTTGTGCTATATTCCATTTAAGTCTAACACTCTTGTGCTCCCTGACGCCCAAACCCCCTGCCAGCTCTCCGTCTATTGTCTTTGAGTAGTTGCCTACTTCCAACCTGGACCCCCTTCCGACCGTGCAGAGTGTGTATGAGACCCCCTGACCCTCTCATTCCTCCCAAGGTTTGTTGGGAGATCCGATATTCCCAGCGCATTCATGGAATCATCGAATCCCTACAGTGCAGAAGGAGGCCATTTGGCGCACTGAGTCTGTACTGGCCCTCTGAAAGAGCACCCTACCTCGGTCCACACCCCTGCCCACCCCACCCTATGCTCGTAACGTAACCTGCACATCTTTAAACACTGAGGGGGTAATTTATCACGGCCAATCCACCTAACCTGCACACCTTTGGACTGCGGGAGGAAACTGGAGCGCCCGGAGGAAACCCACGCAGGCACGGAGAGAACATGCAGACTCCGCCCAGACAGTCACCCAAAGCCGGTATCGAACCCAGGTCCCTGGCGCTGTGAGGCAACCGTGCTAAAGTCATTAAACGTCATTAGACTTTACATTCCAAGATTATTTATTGAATTCAAATTTTACACCGGAGATCCCAGGACATTCTCTCGGGCAGCGGTCCCTAATCCTTTCCTTTCTGAGGACCCATAAATCATCATCAAAATCCTTTGTGGACCACAATGTCCGGAGGCCACTTTAAACATTATTTTTTTTACATTACCCGCGGAGTCAAAACTTATATATCAACGGTTATTAAAAACGCAGCTATCTCAAATAGCTCATCATGCACACACACATATACATTGTGAATAATAATGTAATATCAATGATACTGAGGTGGTTGTTTCTGACCGGCGCCGATGCGATGGGCTGAAGGGCCTTTTCTGTGCTGTTGACCTCTGTACGTACGAGGTACATGTAAATTGTATTTTTTTTTCTTCATGGACTACCTGCCGTACTCTCACGGACCAGTCCACAGGTTGGAAACTGCTGCTCTGGACCTCTAGATTCCTGTTCAATGGCAATATCACTGCCCTCTTGCCCCCCCCCCCCCCCCCATCATTGGCAGCGACACCCGGGGTTGAGTTTGGCAAGACCCAAGAGCATTGAGTTTCCCGCGGAAACGCGCTCTGCGCCGTTGTTGATGGAGCTGTTGTCTGCTGCTGTGCTGACTAGCTCCTCCTGGGGAAGGTGTGACGGAGCCTCAGCTACAGGCCCCACGCATGAGGAAGGTGGCGCATCCGATAACAGCCGATTTGCATTTTTGCGGCGCCCGTCAGCTCCTGGGGGCATCCCGGAATGCTTTCCAGACAATGGGGTACTTTTCAAAGTGGAGCCGCTGTTGGAAACACGCCACAAATTCCAAAGGCCTGATCACCTGTTCCCGTGATGCCCCCCCCGAGGGTCAGATAATCCCTCAGCAAAGGCAATTTCCGCCAAGGTTATGGGTACAGGGTCCCTAGTTCGTAAGTTGACCTTCAGCGGTGAGAGTGCGACCATGGAGCCATGGCTGTGTGGACCGTTACCTTCCTGGGGCATGTCCCCCCCCCCCTCCCCGGGTCAGGAATGGAGTCCACACCAATCTCAGCGATTGTAGAACGTGCGTTTGCTGAGTTGCGCTGGAGATGATCGTGGGATATACTCTCTGGCTGTTCCTGTGCATCGGCAGAAGTGATGTGGGGCTCGGGCCTGATATATTTTCTACCTACATTAAATATCTGGAAGATTGAAGCCACCCACCCTCCATTCCCCAGTGACCAACTCCGTCCCTCTCCCTGGCCGAGATGAATCCATGGAGTTCGTGACCCCTTGGCGTCTCGTTTTAACCCTTCGACCACGTATTTGCACCAGAACTGGGTCAGCCCCTTTCCGCCTGTGTCCATTCTGGCATCACCTCCACCATCTCAGCTCACCCGCTGCTGAAACCCTCATCCAAACCTTTCTTTCCCCCCCCCCCCCCCCCCAAAGATGTGACGTTTACAGCACACTCCCGGCTGGTCTCCCACATTCTGCCCTCCGTAAACTCCTGTGGAAGTTGTGCAAGACATTGGTAAGACCACACATGGAATACTGTGTTCAGTTCTGGTCACCCTATTATTGGAAGGATATTGTTAAACTAGAAAGAGTGCAGAAGAGAGATTTACTAGGATGCTACCCGGGACTTGATGGTCTGAGTTATAGGGAGAGGCTGGATAGGTTGGGACTTTTTTCCCTGGAGTGTAGGAGGCTTAGGGGTGAACTTATAGAGGTCTATAAAATAATGAGGGGCATCGATAAGGTAGATTGTCAACATCATTTCCCAAAGGTAGAGGAGTCGATAACTAGAGGGCAGAGGTTTAAGGTGAGAGGGGAGAGATACAAAAGGGACCAGAGGGGAAATTTCTTCACACAGAGGGTGGTGAGCATCTGGAACGGGCTGCCAGGGGCAGTGGTAGAGACGGGTACAATTCTTTCCTTTAAAAAACAATTAAACAGTCACATGGGCAGGGTGGGTATAGAGGGATATGGGCCAAATGCGGGAAAGTGGGGCTAGCTTAGTGATAGAAACTGGGTGGCATGGACACGCTGGGCCAAAGGGACTGTTTCTATGCGGTAAACATCTATGACTCAATAAATTGGTGTTCCCAAGAGTCCATTACCCGCGTTCTCCCAGTACATTCCAGTGAGCAGTCACTTTATTGGGAGTTTTCTATAGACCCCCCCCCCCCCCCCCCCCCCCCCCAATAGCAGCAGAGAGTAGAGGAACAGATTGGGCGGCAGATCTTGGAAAAGTGCAGAAGTAACAGAGTTGCTGTCATGGGTGACTTCAACTTCCCTACTATTGACTGGAACCGCCTTAGTGCAAATGGTTTGGATGGAGCAGATTTTGTCAGGTGTGTAGAGGAAGGATTCCTGAATCAATATGTAGATAGGCCAACTAGGGGGGAGGCCATATTGGACTTGGTGCTCGGCAACGAACCAGGCCAGGTGTCAGATGTCTCGGTAGGAGAGCATTTCAGTGACAGTGACCACAACTCATTGACCTTTACAATATGGGAAGGTATTTAATTGGGGGAGGGGAAATTATACTGCTATTAGACAGGAGCTGAGGAGCATAAAGTGGGAACAATTGTTCTTGGGGAAATGCACAGCAGTAATGTGGGGATTGTTTAAGGAACACTTGCTGCGAGTGCTGAATAGTTTTGTCCCACTGAGACGGGGAAGGAATGGTGAGGTGAAGGAGCCTTGGATAACAAAAGAAGTGGTGCTTCTGGTCAAGAGGAAGAAGGAGGTTACGTAAGGTTGAGGAAGCAAGGATCTGACTCGGCTTCAGAGGGTTACAAGGGAACCAGGAAGGAACTCAAAAATGGACTGAGGAGAGCTAGAAGGGGGCATGAAAAAGTCCTGGTGGGAAGGATTAGGGAAAACCCCAAGGTGTTCTCCACTTATTTTGCTTTTTGGTGGGAATTCAGCTGTTGGAGTGGGCGGAGCTGCTTAGCTGCTTAAACAGCGGCCACAGGGTCTTTGGGGATAAATTTGTGACATCACAGCAAAGCAGTGACCTGATTGGCTGGTAAGGAAAGTGCTCCAATTAGCAGTAGCTGAGAGAAATTTAACTCTTCGTGTGTTGGTAAGTATTGTGATTGGTAAGTAAAATCTTTCTTCCTTTCACTTATTCATTATTTGATATTATATTTGTAATCAGTTAAGGTAAAGGGTAAAAATGGCAGGAGATCCCGTGTTATGCTCCTCATGCTCAATGTGGGAGTTCAGGGACATGGCCGATGCCACGGCCGATAGCTGGAAGTTTGTCCAGCTGCGGCTCCTGTTAGACCACATGACGGCTTTGAAGCTGCGGATGGACTCACTTTGGAGCATCCGCGATGCTGAGGAGGGCGTGGAGAGCACTTCAGTGAGTTGGTCACACCGCAGATTAGGATTGGTGAGGGAGACAGGGAATGGGTGACCAAAACACAGAGAAAGAGCAGGAAGGCAGTGCAGGTGTCCCCTGCGGTCATCTCCCTCCAAAACAGGTATACCGTTTTGGATACTGTTGGGGGAGATGACTCATCAGGGGAAGGCAGTAGTAGCCAGGCTCATGGCACCGTGGCTGGCTCTGATGCACAGAAGGGCGGGAAAAAGACTGGCAGGGCTATAGTCATAGGGGTTTCAATCGTAAGGGGAGTAGACAGACATTTCTGTGGTTGAAAACGAGACTCCCGAATGGTATGTTGCCTCCCGGGTGCACGGGTCAGGGATGTCTCAGATCGTCTGCAGGACATACTGAAGGGGGAGGGTGAACAGCCAGTTGTTGTGGTGCATATAGGCACCAACGATATAGGTAAAAAACAGGATGAGGTCCTACAATCAGAATTTAGGGAGTTAGGAGATAAGTTTAAAAAGTAGGACCTCAAAGGTAGTAATCTCAGAATTGCTACCAGTGCCGAGACAGTCAGAGTAGAAACTCAAGAATAGTCAGAATGAATACGTGGCTTGAGAGATGGTGCAGAAGGGAGTGGTTCAGATTTTTGGGACATTGGAACCGGTTCTGGGGGCGGTGGAACCATTACAAATCAGATGGTCTACACCTGGGTAGGACTGGAACCAATGTCCTAGGGGGTGCTTTTGCTAACACTGTTGGGGAGATTTTAAACTAATGTGGTAGGGGGGTGGGAACCAGATTAGGAAGTTAGAGGTCAGTAAAGCGGCAGCAACTAAAGCCAGTAAGGTACTAGATAATAAACTTATTGTGACTAAGGGGAAGAGTAGAAAGGGAAGAAATGATGAACGCAAAGGGACAGGTGGTCTGAGGTGCATTTGTTTTAATGCGAGAAGTGTAGCAGGTAAGGCAGATAAATTTAGGGCTTGGATTAGTACCTGGGAATATGTTGTTATTGGTATTTCTGAGACTTGGTTGAGTGAAGGACAAGATTGGCAAGTAAATATCAGGAGGGATAGAGAGGGAGGTAAAAGGGGTGGAGGAGTTGCATTACTGGTCAGAGATGATATCACAGCTGTTATTAAGGAGGGCACTGTGGAGGATTCGAGTACTGAGGCAATATGGATAGAGCTAAGAAATAGGAAGGGTGTAGTAGCATTGTTGGGACTTTACTACAGGCCTCCCAAATATGTAGACAGATTATAGAAAAATGTAGGAGCAATAGGGTTGTTGTGATGGGAGATTTTAACTTCCCCAACATTGAATGGGACTCAGGTAGTGTTGGAGGTGTAGATGGAGCAGAATTTGTAAGGAGCATCCAGGAGAATTTTTTAGAGCTGTATGTAAATAGTCCAACTCGGGAAGGGGCCATACTGGACCTGGTATCGGGGAATGATCCCGGCCAGGTGGTTGAAGTTTCAGTCGGTGATTACTTTGGGAATAGCGATCACAATTCCGTAAGTATTAGAATACTCATGGACAAAGGCGAGAGTGGTCCTAAAGGAAGAGTGCTAAATTGGGGAAAGGCCAAGTATAACAAAATTCGGCAGGAGCTAGGGAATGTGGATTGGGAGCAGCTGTTTAAGGGTAAATCCACATTTGAAATGTGGGAGTCTTTTAAGGACAGGAGTGCAGGACAGACATGTCCCTTGAAAATGAGGGATAGAAATGGCAAGATTAGGGAATCATGGATGACGGGTGGAATTGTGAGACTATCTAAGATGAAAAAGGAAGTATACATAAGATCTAGGCGACTTAAAACTGATGAAGCTTTGGAGGAATATCGGGAAAGTAGGATAAATCTCAAACGCGCAATAAAGAGGGCTATAAGGAGTCATGAAATATCTTTGGCTAACAGGGTTAAGGAAAATCCCAAAGCCTTTTATTCGTATATAAGGAGCAAGAGGGTAACTAGAGAAAGGATTGGCCCACTCAAAGACAAAAGAGGGAATTCATGCGTGGAGTCAGAGGAAATGGGTGTGATTCTGAATGAGTACTTTGCATCGGTATTCACCAAGGAGAGGGACATGACGGATGTTGAGGCTAGGGATGGATGTTTAAATACTCTAGGTCAAGTACTCTAGGCATAAGGAAGGGGGAAGTTTTGGGTATTCTAAAAGACATTTAGGTGGACAAGTCCCCAGGTCCGGATGGGATCTATCCCAGGTTACTGAGGGAAGTGAGGGCCGAAATAGCTGGGGCCTTAACAGATATCTTTGCAGCATCCTTGAGCACGGGTGAGGTCCCGGAGGACTGGAGAATTGCTAATGTTGTCCCTCTGTTTAAGAAGGGTAGCAGGGATAATCCAGGGAATTATAGACCTGTGAGCTTGACGTCAGTGGTAGGCAAACTGTTGGAGAAGATACTGAGGGATAGGATCTATTCACATTTGGAAGAAAATAGACTTATCAGTGATAGGCAGCATGGTTTTGTGCAGGGAAGGTCATGTCTTACAAACCTAATAGAATTCTTTGAGGAAGTGACAAAGTTAATTGATGAGGGAAGGGCTGTAGATGTCATATACATGGACTTCAGTAAGGTGTTGGGGTTGATGGAAAGAGTGAAGTCGCATGGTGTTCAGGGTGTACTAGCTAGATGGATAAAGAACTGGCTGGGCAACAGGAGACAGAGAGAGTAGTGGTGGAAGGGAGTGTCTCAAAATGGAGAAGGGTGACTCCACAGAGTGGTGTTCCACAGGGATCCATGCTCGGACCACTGTTGTTTGTGATATACATAAATAATCTGGACGAAGGTATAGGTGGTCTGATTAGCAAATTTGCAGATGATGCTAAGATTGGTGGAGTAGCAGATAGCGAGGGGGACTGTCAGAGAATACAGCAAAATATAGACAGATTGGAGAGTTGGGCAGAGAAATGGCAGATGGAGTTCAATCCAGGCAAATGTGAGGTGATGCATTTTGGAAGATCCAATTCAAGAGTGGACTATACGGTCAATGGAAGAGTCCTCGGGAAAATTGATGTACAGAGAGATCTGGGAGTTCAGGTCCATTGTACCCTGAAGGTGGCAACGCAGGTCGATAGAGTGGTCAAGAAGGCATACAGCATGCTTGCCTTCATCGGACGGGGTATTGAGTACAAGAGTCGGCAGGTCATGTTACAGTTGTATAGGACTTTGGTTAGGCCACATTTGGAATACTGCGTGCAGTTCTGGTCGCCACATTACCAGAAGGATGTGGATGCTTTAGAGAGGGTGCAGAGGAGGTTCACCAGGATGTTGCCTGGTATGGAGGGTGCTAGCTATGAAGAAAGGTCGAGTAGATTAGGATTGTTTTCGTTGGAAAGACGGAGGTTGTGAGGGGGACCTGATTGAGGTCTACAAAATTATGAGAGGTATGGACAGGGTGGATAGCAACAAGCTTTTTCCAAGAGTGGGGATGTCAATTACAAGGGGTCACGATTTCAAGGTGAGAGGGGGAAAGTTTAAGGGAGATGTGCGTGGAAAGTTTTTTACGCAGAGGGTGGTGGGTGCCTAGAACGCTTTGCCAGCGGAGGTGGTAGAGGCGGGCACAATAGCGTCATTTAAGATGTATCTAGACAGATATATGAACGGGCGGGGAACAGAGGGAAATAGATCCTTGGAACATAGGCGACAGGTTTAGACAAAGGATCTGGATCGGCGCAGGCTAGGAGGGCCGAAGGGCCTGTTCCTGTACTGTAATTTTCTTTGTTCTTTGTTCTTATGTGAGAAATAAGAGGATGATCAGAGTGAGAGCCGGGCCGATCAGGGATAGTGGAGGGAACATGTGCCTGGAGTCTGAGGAGATGGGGGAGGAGATAAATGAATATTTTGCTTCAGTATTCACTAGAGAGAGGGACCATGTTGCCCATGAGAACAGTGTGAACCAGGTTAATAGACTTGAACATGTTGATATTAAGAAGGATGATGTGCTGGAAATTTTGAAAAGCATCAGGATAGATAAGTCCCCTGGGCCTGACGGTATATACCCAAGGTTATTATGGGAAGTGAGGGAGGAGATTGCTACACCGTTGGCGAGGATCTTTGCGTCCTCACTCTCCATTGGAGTAGTACCGGATGATTGGAGGGAGGCGAATGTTGTTCCCCTGTTCAAGAAAGGGAATAGGGCAATCCCTGGGAATTACAGACCCATCAGTCTTACGTCTGTGGTGAGCAAAATATTGGAAATGATTCTGAGAGATAGAATTTATGATTCTTTAGAAAAACATAGTTTGATTAAAGATGGTCAGCATGGCTTTGTGAGGGGCAGGTCATGCCTCACAAGCTTCATTGAATTCTTTGAGGATGTGACGAGACACATTGATGAAGGTCGGCAGTGGATGTGGTGTATATGGATTTCAGTAAGGCATTTGATAAGGTTTCCCATGGTAGGCTCATTCAGAGAGTTGGGGAGCGTGGGATACAGGGAAATTTGGCTGTCTGGATGCAGAATTGGCTGGCCGAAAGAAGACAGCGAGTGGCAATGGATGGAAAGTATTCCGCCTGGAGATCGTTGACCAGTGGTGTCCTGCAAGGATCTGTTCTGGGACCTCTGCTCTTTGTGGTTTTTATAAATGACTTGGATGAGGAAGTGGAAGGGTGGGTTAGTAAGTTTGCCGATGGCATGAAGGTTAGGGGAGTTGTAGATAGTGTTGAGGGTTGTTCAGGTTACAACAGGACAAGGACTCCCTGTCCAAGGGAAACGCAAACAACGGGGTCAATGACCGCTTGGGACACGCCTGGTCATCCAGATCCCCGCCCCCTTATTGGCTAAGGAATCGAACAGAGTGATCAGGGATCACCCAATTAGTAAGGCCCAAATCGAAGGACCGCCCAAAAGAGCGCGGAACCCCCCCCCCCCCCCCCCCCCGCCCAACCCGAGTATAAAGGAAGAGTTTGCCATATGTTCTCTCTCTTTTGGCCTTGGTACCCCGGTCATGGCCATCGCCAATTGCAGCAACACCAGAAGCAAGTTTTAGTTCAACGCCCAGTATCATACGGATGAGCCCAGCTGAGCAACCGTTACCCCTTCGAACCCAAGAGATCCAGAATCGAAATGCGGCCACTGTTTCCTGACCTAAACCGGGTGCCCGAAGTTAAGTACAGGTTGTCTTAGTAATAGGTGTAGTTAACTCCACCCAGGTTGATAGGGTTGTTAAGAAGGCGTATGGTGTGTTGGCTTTCATTAACAGGGGGATTGAGTTTAAGAGCCGCGAGGTTTTGCTGCAGCTTTATAAAACTCTAGTTCGACCACACTTGGAATATTGTGTCCAGTTTTGTTGCCTCATTATAGGAAGGATGTGGATGCTTTGGAGAGGGTACAGAGGAGATTTACCAGGATGCTGCCTGGACTGGAGGGCATGTCTCATGAAGAAAGGTTGAGGGAGCTAGGGCTTTTCTCACTGGAGCTAAGAAGGCAGAGAGGTGACTTGATAGAGGTGTACAAGGTGATGAGAGGCATGGATAGAGTGGATAGCCAGAGACTTTTCCCCAGGGTGGAAACGGCCGTCACGAGGGGACATAATTTTAAGGTGTTTGGAGGAAGGGAGAGGGGAGATGTCAGAGGTCGGTTCTTTACACAGAGAGTGGTGGGTGTGTGGAATGCACTGCCAGCAGTGGTGGTGGAGTCAGAGTCATTAGGGACATTTGAGTGACTCTTAGCCAGGCACATGGACAGCAGCAAATTGAAGGGGTGTAGGTTAGGTTGATCTTAGATTAGGATAAATGGTCGGCACAACATCGTGGGCCGAAGGGCCTGTACTGTCCTATGTTCTATTTTCTTCTCAACCCCTGCGCTCTCTAATCTACACCGGCACCCAGTGAAGCAACATCCTGATTTTAACATTCTCATCCTTCTTTTCAAATTCTTCCATGGCCTCCCCCCCCCCCCCCCCCCCCCCCACCCTCCCTATCTGTAGTATCCTCGAGCCCCACAACCCTCTGGGGTTATCGCTGTCCCTTTAAATGTTGCCCTCTTGAGGGGTTATTGCCAGGATTGATGTGGAAAAGATGCTTCCTCTTGTGGGAGGATCGAGAACGAGGGGGTAACTGTTTAAAAATAAGGGCGGAGATTTTTTATTTTCAGGATTTCCATCCCTTCACCTCTCTGAAGCCACTTCTTCAAATCTCTTTGGCCGAGTCTTTTTGTGGCATCGGACTTGAAGCATCTCCTTGCGCGGCTGGGTGTGGTTGAAGGTGCTATGCAAATGTAAGTTTGTTACATTGTGTGTTCAGGTTCGAGGAGAAGGGGAATCTGGAAGTCCTGCTGTTCACCATTCAGAGCAAACTCCGGGCCAACAATCAAAAGCTTTACCTGCCACACGAGGGCAAACTGATCTCTGACATCAACAGGGTGAGTGTCCGCTGGCCGCCTCCAATTCTTTATCAGCGCCTCAAGGTAAAGCTGGGAGTTCACTGACCCCGTCACTGTTACCTACAAATCGTTGTTTGGTTGGACAGAACTGGAGCATTTTGTTGAAACTTTTCACCTTCACAAGGAGCTAACATTTGGCTGCGAATTCGCGATTGGACGACTTTTGGCTCAATAACCCTCAGCGCGCTAAAAATCACACCGATGACCAATTTAAGGTTGTCGGGCTCACATTGTGGCGCAATTGCATGTACTGGAAGCTGCGTGTGTTCTTTGCAGACAGAAAGAGCATGTACACGCATTGCACCTGTTTCAGCTGAACAGCATAAGTTTTAATTTTTTCAATTAAGGGGTAATTTAGACTGACCAATTCATCTACCCTGCACATCTTTGGGTTGTGGAGGTGAGACCCGCGTGGACTCGGGGAGAATGTGCAAACTCCACAAGGACAGTGATCCAGGGCCGTGATCGAATCCGGGTCCTCGGCGCCATCAGGCTGCAGTGCTAACCATTGCGCCACCATGCTGCCCTCAGCTGAACACAATAACTGTCAGCCATTCACTGGTTCATTCCGCAGGGCGATGGCGTGACCAATCAGGGTCAAGCTGCCTTGTTTAAATTTTCGAACAATGCTCAGCAGTTGACTGTCAACCATCAGTCTACCAATCAGAGTCCGCTTGGCACCCAATCGGCATTTTCTTCTCGTACAGCACAAAAGTTGACGAAAGGTTTAAAAGAGTTTCCAAAACAACGTTTAATGTTTTTTTTTTAATTCATGGCTGTCACTGGGTAGACCCTTGAGTGGCTTACCAGACCATTTCAGAGTCAACCACATCTCTGTTGTTCTGGAGTCACATTTAATAGGTTTTTACGGCAATGGTTTCATGGTTATCATTAGCTTTGTCATTCCAGATTTTTATTGAATTAAATTTCCACCATCTGCCATGGGTGGGAATTGAACCCAGGTCCTCAGAGTGTTACTAGTCCAGTAAAATGTCACTACGTGACCCCCCTCCCCTGGATTGTGAGAGTCCTTCCCGTCTTTTTCCTTTGTTCCCATTTCTTTTATTTTCTTTTGTTTTGGTCCGTGGATCAATAATCGGGATGTGCCTTTAAGCACGTGAAGCAAAGCAGAAGACTCAAAGTTTAAAACAGTCTGCTGGACAGGATGCTGGATTCTCAGGCTTTGGGAGAAGTGTGTCACTCTGCGTCACTCTCACTGTGTCACTCCCGCTCTGCCACTCTCACTCTGCCACTCTGTGTCACTCTCACTGTGTCACTCTCACTGTGTAACTCCCA
This sequence comes from Scyliorhinus canicula, assembly GCF_902713615.1. Lineage (NCBI taxonomy): Eukaryota > Metazoa > Chordata > Chondrichthyes > Carcharhiniformes > Scyliorhinidae > Scyliorhinus > Scyliorhinus canicula. Next base: position 8,186,681 of record NC_052172.1, read on the forward strand.
CTCTGCCACTCTCACTCTGCCACTCTGTGTCACTCTCACTGTGTCACTCTCACTGTGTCACTCCCACTCTGCCACTCTCACTCTGCCACTCTGTGTCACTCTCACTGTGTCACTCTCACTGTGTCACTCCCACTCTGCCACTCTCACTCTGTGTCACTCTCACTGTGTCACTCTCACTGTGTCACTCTCACTGTGTCACTCTCACTGTGTCACTCTCACTGTGTCACTCCCACTCTGCCACTCTCACTCTGCCACTCTGTGTCACTCTCACTGTGTCACTCTCACTGTGTCATTCTCACTGTGTCACTCCCACTCTGCCACTCTCACTCTGTCACTCTGTGTCACTCTCACTGTGTCACTCTCACTGTGTCACTCCCACTCTGCCACTCTCACTCTGCCACTCTGTGTCACTCTCACTGTGTCACTCTCACTGTGTCACTCCCACTCTGCCACTCTCACTCTGCCACTCTGTGTCACTCTCACTGTGTCACTCTCACTGTGTCACTCCCACTCGGCCACCCTCACTCTGCCACTCTGTGTCACTCTCACTCTGCCACTCTGTGTCACTCTCACTGTGTCACTCTCACTGTGTCACTCTCACTGTGTCACTCTCACTGTGTCACTCTCACTGCTACTCTGTGTCACTCTCACTGTGTCACTCTCACAGTGTCACTCTCACTGTGTCACTCCCACTCTGCCACTCTCACTCTGCCACTCTGTGTCACTCTCACCCCTCTCCAGGCTGTAGTTTTATCACCAGTGGCATGGACAGGGTGGATAGTCAGAAGCTTTTTCCCAGGGTGGAGGGGTCAATTACTAGGGGACATCGGTTTAAGGTGCGAGGGGCAAAGTTTAGAGGAGATGTGCGAGAGAAGTTTCTTACACAGAGGGTAGTGGGTGCTGGAACTCGCTGCCGGAGGAGATGGTGGAAGCAGGGACGATAGTGACGTTTAAGGGGCGTCTTGACAAATACATGAATAGGATGGGAATAGAGGCATACGGAAGGGTAGAAGCTTTTAGGTTAGATGGGCAGCACGATCGGCACAGGGTTGGAAGTAGAAGGGCCTGTTCCTGTGCTGTACGTTTCTTTGTTCTGTTCTCTTTGTTGTACTCATTTCTGCTTTGTTTGTGTTTTTTTTGTTTTGGTTTTAATTCTTCCTTAGGCCTGGGAGAGACTGGAGAGGGCGGAGCATGAGCGCGAGGTGGCGTTGCGGAATGAGCTGATTCGGCAGGAGAAGCTGGAGCAGTTAGCCCATCGATTTGATCACAAGGCTGCGATGCGGGAGACCTGGTTGAACGAAAATCAGCGCCTGATCTCCCAGGTGAGAGAACTATCCAATTAAACCCACTCGCTTCTGCTCTTCCCCCATAGCCCTGGAAAGAAAAACTCCCCAGGGCGGCACAGTGGGTTAGCTCCGTTGCCTCACGGCGTCGAGGTCCCAGGTTCGATTCTGGGTCACTGTCCGTGTGGGGTTTGCACATTCTCCCCGTGTTTGCGTGGGTTTCGCCCCCACAACCCAAAGATGTGCAGGTTAGGTGGATTGGCCATGCTAAATTGCCCCTTAATTGGAAAAAATTAATTGGGTACTCTAAATTTAAAAACGAAATCCCCGTTGAGTATTTGTTCAAGAATATAGGGACAGGGACAGCACGGTGGCGCAGTGGGTTAGCACTGCTGCCTCACAGCGCCGAGGTCCCAGGTTCGATCCCGGCTCTGGGTCACTGTCCGTGTGGAGTTTGCACATTCTCCCCGTGTCTGCGTGGGTTTCATCCCCACAATCCAAAAATGTGCAAACTCGGTGGATTGGCCACGCTAAATTGCCCCTTAATTAAAAAAAAAATTAAAAAAAATAAAAAAAATATAGGGACAGGAGGAGGCCATTCAGCCCATCGAGCCTGCTCCACCTTTCGATACGGTCACAGCCGAGCGGAAACTTAAGTGCCTTTTACATCCACCACCATCCCCTAACCCTCAATCCGAAATCTGTCAATCTCTGCTTCAAACCATACTCAGTGACTGAGCTTCCACAGCCCGCTGCAAATGGAGAATTCCAAAGATTCACCAACCTCTGGGTAAAGACATTTATCCTCGTCTCCATCGAAGAGAAGCTGACGCGGCTCTTCAGTGAAAAACAGTTCAAGTCAAAAAGCAAGATTGAGGGTGACCTCTCCGGCCTCTTCAACGAGCGGAAAATTCCACATCCCGAGACTGCTGAAGCCAATCTGGCACGACTCTTTGAAAACCAGCTGTCCCTACCAGCAAAATAATAATTTTGTAATTGTGCCCCAGTTCTAGAACGCCCCCCCCCCCCCCCCCCACCCCCCACCCAAGGAAACATCTTCCCTGCATCTACTCCTGTCCGTTCCTTCCAAATATTTTGCCAGCGTGGTTGAGATCGCCTCTCAATCTTCAAAACTCTCAGAGAACACAGGGCCAGTTTCACACAATCATAGAAACTCTACAACGCAGAAGGAGGCCATTTGGCCCATTCAGTCTGCAGGGACCCTCTGAAAGAGCACCTTACCGGGGGCCAATCCCCCACCCTATCGCCGTAACCCCACCTAGGGGTTTTGTCACGAGCAAGGCAATTTATCGTGACCAACCCACCTCACCTGCACATTGACAGTCACGCGAGGTCGGAATTAAACCCGGGTCTCTGGCGCTGTGAGGCAGCAGTGTTAACCACCTGTGGTGAATGTGTAACCACTATAACTCACACTGTACGTTACTGTGTCCCTGTGGGCTCCATCTGTGAGCCGTTGCGCGGCTCTGCCCACAGGGGGAGATGAGGAGCACGTACAGGGCTCCGCCCCCTTCAGGAAGTATAATTGCTGCGGTCCTGCGAGTCCGCCCTCAGTTCAGCACAGTCGCAGGCAGGCTCAGTTGTAAGCCGATTAAAGCCACAGTTTACTTCAACTCGTGTCTCTGGTTGAATTGATGGTCTCATCACCACCACACCACCGTTTGCCCAGTTTCTCCTCATGAGACAGTCCCGCTACAGGTCTGGTGACCTTTTCTCCCACTTCCTCTCTGGCAATATCCTGTCTGAAGGAAGGGGACCAAAACTGTACACAGTGCTCCAGGTGCAGTCTAACCGACACAGTTGAAGCCCTCCCCCCTCGAGTCTATATCATAGAGTCATAGAGTTTTACAGCATGGAGAGAGGCCTTTCGGCCCATCGTGTTTGCGCCGGCCATCAAGCACCTATCCATTCTAATCCCGCTTTCCAGCACTCGCTCCATAGTCTTGCACGCTTTGGTTTTCAAGTGTTTATTTAAACGCTTCTTTAATCTCTGCCCCCTGGGTATTGAACCCTCGACCAAGGGGAGAGGTTCCTCCTTGTCCACCCTATCTATGTCCGTCTGAATTTAATACACCTCGAAGATGATTATCAAAATCTGGTCTGAGCCTCCGCCATTCCCAGTTTTACTTCCCTCACTGATCTGGGTGACACATGCCGCCCGACTTTCCGACCACCCGCTGACCTATTAAAGTGTTGATGCACCATCAATTGGACACAAAACGTAGCTGAGATCCAAACGATAGGCTTTAATGCACAAGATGTGTGCTCGGCGGCAGACGTACAGAAGAATGGCCGACTGCCGGGAAGCACGGGTTCTTATATCCCGCCTTGTAGGCGGAGCTACCTACCTCTCAGCCAATCGGCTGAGAGGCACATGACTTACCCGGGCCAATGGGCAGCGAGTCCTCTGCACCAATAGCAGCTCACTTCCAAGGTACCGTGATGCCCCTAGTCATACTACCACAAGTGTATTGTTTTGGTTTAAATCTATCTCATCCTGTCCAATAGCGCTACAGCTTCCTCATTGTACAATGACATCGGCAACATTCCCTTCTGAAGGTAGCGGTTTTGGGCAGTACCATCAAACCAACCAGAGGGGGTTTCTGCTGTGCATACCGCCCATGGTTCGCTGTGCAGCCACAGTGCTAGCTCTGAATGTTTGAGGTGGATGTCGGGGTGCCTGCTTTGTCCAGGAGGGTTGGAACCGCACTCATCCAGGCAAGGGAACAGTATTCCGTCACACTCCTGACCTGCCGATGGTGAGGAGCTGGGAAAATGGCTTACTCGATGCAGGATTCCAGCCGCGGCATGAACTGGTGTGAGATCAGATTAATCCCATCGAGTGTGGAGTCAGGATTAGCCGGTCAGGAGGTGATAACTCTTCTCTGTCACTTGGGAAGGCGTGAGAGGCTATCGGTGGCATTTGCCTACACCCTCACTACCAACATCCTGGGGTTACGATTGACCAGAAATTAAACTGTGCCAGCGATATAAACACTGTGGCTACAAGAGCAGGTCAGAGGCTGGGAATTCTGGGGTGAGTAACTCACCTCCTGACCCCCCCAAATCCCGTCCACCATCTACAAGGAACAAGTCAGGAGTGTGATGGAATACTCTCTACTTGCCTGGATGAGCGCAGCTCCAACAACACTCAAGAAGCTCGACATCACCCAGGACAAAGCGGCCTGATTGGCACCCCATCCACAAACGTTCACTCCCTCCACCACCGACGCACAGTGGCAGCCGTGTGTACCAGCTACAACATACCATTGCAGGAACTCATCGCGGCTCCTTCAACCGTACCTTCTAAACCCATGACCGTTACCACCTAGGAGGACAAGGGCAGCACAGGAACATCAGGGTGGCACAGTGGTTAGTACTGCTTCTGCATGGCGTCAGGGACCCGGGTTAGATTCCGACCTCAGGTCACTGTCCGTGTAGAGTTTGCGCGTTCTCCCCGTGTGTGCGTGGGTTTCCTCTGAGTGCTCCGGTTTCCTTCCACAGTCCAGACATATGCTGGTTAGGTGGGGTTACGGGGATAGGTGGGGGAGTGGGCCTGGGCAGGGTGGTCTTTCAGAGAGTCGGTACAGACTCGATGGCCTGTTTGGCATTCTTCAGCACTGTAGGGATTCTATGATTCTCGGATCACCTCCAACTGCAAGTTCCCCTCCAAGTCATAGAACAGTACAGCACAGAACAGGCCCTCCGGCCCTCGATGTTGTGCCGAGCAATGATCACCCTACTCAAACCCACGTATCCACCCGATATCCGTAACCAAACAACCTCCCCCCCTTAACCTTACTTTTTAGGACACTACAGGCAATTTAGCATGGCCAATCCACCCGCACATCTTTGGACTGTGGGAGGAAACCGGAGCACCCGGAGGAAACCCACGCACACACGGGGAGGACGTGCAGACTCCACACAGACAGTGACCCAGCCGGGAATCGAACCTGGGACCCTGGAGCTGTGAAGCATTTATGCTAACCACCATGCTACCGTGCTGCCCATCTCACTCACCATCCTGACTTGGAAATACATCGGCCGTTCCTTCACTGTCACAGGGACGAAATCCTGGAGCGCCCTCCCTAACAGCACGGTGGGTGTACCTACACCACATGGACTGCAGCGGTTCAAGAAGGCGGCTCACCACCACCTTCTGAAGGGCAATTAGGGATGATCAATAAATACTGGGCTTAGCCCAGGGGTGGGCAAACTACGGCCCGCGGGCCCATGCGGCCTGCCAAAGGTCTTTATGCGGCCCACCAAGTCATAAAAATAAAAAATAAAACAAAATGTAAAAAAAAATTTTTTTTTTTTTTAAATGTTTTAAAATTTTTTTTTAAGGTTAATGGGGGGGGGGCTGATGGGTTACTGGTATAGGGTAGATACGTTGACTTGAGTAGGGTGATCATTGCTCGGCACAACATCGAGGGCCGAAGGGCCTGTTCTGTGCTGTACTGTTCTATGTTCTATATGAGGCGCCCAGAATCATAACCGGGTGAAGTAATTATTTTACTTAATATACTAAGCGACCCTTTAAAATTGTGAATTTCTGAATGTGTCCCTTGCACGGAAAAGTTTGCCCACCCCTGGCCTAGCCAGTGACGTCCCCAGCTCTGAACGAATAATTAAAAAAACGACGGGCGGCACGGTGGCACAGTGGCTAGCATTGCTGCCTACGGCGCCGAGGACCCGGGTCCGAATCCCGACCCTGGGTCACTGTCCGTGTGGAGTTTGCACATTCTCCCCGTGTCTGGGTGGGGGTTTCACCCCCACAACCTAAAGATGTGCAGGGTACATGGATTGGCCATGCTAAATTGCCCCTGAATTGGAAAAAAATAATTGGGTACTCTAAATTTAAAAAAAAAACACGACACAATCCTTTCTCTCTGATGTACCATCAATTGAACGCGAGACGAGTTGCTGTACAAAAGTATGGCTTTAATCAGCTAGATGTTAGCCCTGCGGTCGATTACAGTATATGGACTTCCGCCGGGGGTACTGGGTATTTATACCCCGCCCTGGAGGCGGGGTTAACTCAGCCTCTCGACCAATCGGGGAGCCGTCACATGACTGGTCTCAACCAATCGGTCGAGAGGCACATGATCGACCAGGGCCAATGGTAAGCTGGTGTTCTGCACCAATGGCAGGCAGCTACGCTAATCATACCACCACACTCTCTGTGACTGATTTCAAGTTTTGATTTTAAAGCGTGGCCGGCTGTTATTGTTGCTGTGATGTGAGGTGTTGGGTGAGGCTGAGTTCTGATTAACCTTTACCTCAGGATAACTTCGGCTACGACCTCCCCGCGGTGGAAGCTGCGATGAAGAAGCACGAAGCCATTGAGGCCGATGTGTCTTCGTACCGGGAGCGAGTGCAGGTGATCACTGAGCTGGCCCTGGAACTGGACTCGGAGAGTTACTACGACAGTAAACGCATCTCCGCACAGAAAGATAACATCCTGCGACTGTGGAGCTTCCTGGAGGAGACGCTGAATGCTCGCCGGGAACGGCTGAAGTTAAATGTATCTCTCCAGATCATCTTCCAGGAGATGGTTCACATGATCGACTGGATGGAGGAGATGCAGGTGAGTCTGACGCTGCCTATGACCCCCCCCACTCCGCCCGCCCGACTCGCACCCTCGTCCTCCCCCCACCCCTCCATCCCCACCCACAAATCCTTCCCCCCCCCCACACTTCCATCCTGCCTCACACAGCCTCATCCGCACCCAATTCCATCCATGAACTCCACTTCTATTCCCCCCTCATCCTCACCCACCCCCGCAACCCCACTCACACCCCCAACCCCAGCCACACCTCCATTCCACCCCTCCCACATACATCCCTCCCCACCCGCCCCCATTCTTCACCCATCCCTTTCCACACCCACTGCCACCCCCCCACCCTCTCAACCCTCACCCCCCCATCTCCCATCCACATCTCCATCGCCTCCGCTTCCATTTCCACCCATCCCTCCCCACACCCCTATCCCCACCCACTCCTATTCCCTCACCCTCTCAAACTCCCCTCTCCCCCCACCCCCCGTCCACATCTCCATCATCTCCGCTTCCATTTCCCCTCGTGCCCCCATTTCAGAGGACAGGATGGTGCCTTAGTGGTCATGCCATTGGAATAGTAATGCAGCGGCCCAGGTTAATGTTCTGGGAGGGGGAGTGGGGGGGGGGGGGGGACGACATGGGTACAACCTCGGCAGCTGGTGGAATTTAAATTCTTTGAAAAAAAAATCCAATTAAGGGGCAATTTAGCATGGCCACTCCACCTACCCTGAACATCTTTGGGTTGTGGGGGTGAGACCCATGCAGACACGGGGGGGGGGTGGGGGGGGGGATGTGCAAACTCCACACGGACAGTGACCCGGGGCCGGGATCGAACCTGGGTCGTCGGCGCCCAGAGGCAGCAGTGCTAACCACTGCGCCACCGTGCCGCCGAATTTAAATTCAATTCATTAAAATCTGATCTCAGCAATGGTGTCCATGAAACTATCACCGATTGTCCTCAAAACCCATCTGGCTCACTTAATGTCCTTTATGGATGGAAATCTGTCGTCCTAACCCGGGCTGGCCTCTATGTGACTCCAGACCCTCTGAAAATGGCCGCTCATGGCCAATGAAGGCAACATGCCTGCCTCTGTTCTGACAGTGTTGCACCATTAACAATGGAGGGGCGTTTACTAGAATGACGTCGGGCATCAGGTTAACTGGGAATCTGGGCTTGCTCTCCTTCGAGCAGAGAAGGTTAAGAAGGGATTTAGTCGAGGCGTTCAAAAATCATGAATGGTTTTGACAGAGTAAATAAAGACAAACTGTGTCCAGTGGAGGGGGATTAGCCAGAGGGTTTAAGGTGATCGATCAAGAAACCTGAGGGAGATTTTCTTCATGACATGACGTGGAGATGCTGGCGTTGGACTGGGGTGGGCACAGTGAGAAGTCTTTCACACAGCGGGATTGGTGCAAGCGATGATGCCCGCTTTTGGCACCGGAATCAGATTCAATCATTACTTTCCAAAGGGATTCGGACAAATCCTGAATGGAATGCGAGGTAACAGGGAAGGAGCAAGGGGTATAGCGCAAGTTTATTTTAGTTCTTTTAAGGGCTGCGGCCGTCGCTGGACTGGGCCAGCATTTGTTGCCTGATGCACGATCAATCGTACAAAGACTAAGGTTGGATACAACTGTGGCTTTATTGCAGTCGGATGTGTGGCCTCCCGCTGCAGCTGGCGAAATGGCTGCTGAATAGAGGACGGGCGGAGGATGGGCGGAGCCAGCAGGCAGGGGCTACCGGCGAACCTGTAGCACAGGTCCCACCTTACATCACCTCATACAGGTGTAACAGTGGTCGACCACATTGCCCATCCCTAATTGCCCTGGAACCGAGTTTCTCGCTCGGCCATTTTGGAGGGCAGTTCGGAGTCCACCACATTGCCGTGGAGTCTGGAGCCACATGTAGGCCAGACCAGGGGTAATGCCAGCAGATTTCCTTCCCTCAAGGACATTAGCGAACCAGATTTTTTTTTTTTTTGGCGACAATGGTTTCGCTGTCGCCATTTACTGAGGCGGGTTTTTCCAATTTGAGATTGTGAATTGAATTTAAACTCGACCAGCCACCACGGTGGGATTTGAACCCGTGTCCCTCGGAGCCTGTCCCAACACCACCAACACATTTCCCAAAATTGGATGGCTCTTTCAAAGAACTGGCACTGACGGTCCTGAATGGTCTGCTCCTGCTCCTGTGATGGGTTTATTTAGGTGAGGGTTTGGGGAGAAGCTGGGTGGTCCCCGGCACTGTGAGGATGAGGAGCATCACGAGCATCGACGCATGGGTACCAACACCGGGATGGAGAAGGGTGTGGGCGGTAACGTGGTGTCGGATGCAGTGGTGGGTGAAGGAAATCTTGAATAATAACGGGAATTTTTTTCAATGGATTTTCTAAACGTCATTGATCCTCTCTCTAGAAAGTGGATTTCTAAACATTTGTGGAGTTTGCACGTTCTCCCCGTGTCTGCGTGGGTTTCCTCCGGGTGTTCCGGTTTCCTCCCACATTCCAATGATGTACAGGTTAGGTGGATTGGCCGTGCTAAATTGCCCCTTTGTGTCCAAAGATGTGCAGGTTAGGTGGATTGGCCGTGCTAAATTGCCCCTTTGTGTCCAAAGATGTGCAGGTTAGGTGGATTGGCCGTGCTAAATTACCCATTTGTGTCCAAAGATGTGCAGGTTAGGTGGATTGGCCGTGCTAAATTGTCCATTTGTGCCCAAAGATGTGCAGGTTAGGAGGGTTGGCCATGCTTAATTGCCCGTTCGTGTCCAAAAGGTTAGGTGGGGTTTGGGGTTCCAGGGATTGGGCAGGGGGAGTGGGCTAGGATAGGGTGCTCTTTCAGAGGGTCGGTGCAGACGTCGCCTCCTTCTGCCCCGTGTGATCCCACTTTGACCTCCAAACGGACTTGGTTCAGGTTGCCATGTTGAAGTTCCGGAGCTGGGATAACGTCCTGTGCGCCCCATTTTATCTCCGCAAATGTTTAGAAAGGACCGGAATATGACCCTCGAGTCATGGAAGTGTCGGGAATGACGTAAACTAGAAAGGTGATCTGGAGCAGGGTGATGAAGAGGGGAGGAGGTAACCACACTGACATTTTGGGTACCTGCCCTGTGGCCATAAATGATCGACACTGGACAAGCTACCTGCGGCCAAAGGAATGATATACATGTGTCTGTATATATCTCGGTGTTATCCCCATAGTAGGGATAGAGGTGCTGGTGAGGTCGGGGTGGTCCTTGGGCAGATGGACCAGAGAAAAGAGAAGGAGGAAGACCGAGATTAGCGAGCGAACATTTTCCTAACATGTCGACGAGAGAGACGAGCGCTGTTATCGTAAAATGTTATGGTGTTGTCTACATTTTCCATGTGAAAACTTAATATGTCATATCGAGGCCGGAGTTCTCCGGCCGTTGTTATTCCCCTTTTCCCGCTGGCTGAGCACCACCGTCAGCGCGGCACGGCTCGGACGGGAAATCGCACTGACAAGCGGCGTGAAGAGAGAATGTCGCCGTTCGCAAACGGCACCTTTGAGAAACACGGGGCTCAGGGTTCGGAGAATCCCGCACCTAGACTGATGTTTCTTCGTAAACCATCTTACAGTACTGACCACTGGTTGACTGGCCGCTAAGGTAAATGTGCCCCCCCCCCCCCCCCCCCCCGCCGCCGAACCCTTCAAATCTTGCGTTGCCAGGGATGCAGATTCTGCCCGGCGGGAGACAACATGGGCCCTCTCCATTGGCCCAGCGCTGACGTGATCCCGCTTTCACTTTTTCCACCTCTTCCCCCAGATGCTGTTGTGTTGGAAGGATTTGGGGAAGCACCTGTTGGAAGCCGAGGACCTGCTCCAGAAGCACGGCCTCCTGGAGGCGGATATCACAGTGCAGGCCGAGCGGGTGAAGGGCCTGAATGCAGCCGCCCTGGAGTTTGCCCAGTTGGAAGGTCAGTGTGTAAGTCAGAGTTATCTGGAGTTGAGGGGGAGTTGAGTCAGCGATTTCCCAGTGTTGTTCCTCACAATTTCCAGCTTCCGCTGCAGAGACTACATCTCAGCAACAGGCTCGCCAGTCATTTCAGTTTAGGCCCAAACTGCTGTTGTGTTGAATTGTGTTTGATCGTGAGGTTTAATGCTGTGGATTAATGAGAACATGATCAAAACTGAACTCTCGTCTCCAGAAACAAGCTCCTAAAAAGCTGCATGTTCCAGCAAAATAATTTACTGAGGGAATTTTCCAAGGAGCAGTACCTGCCCCTCACTTGTCAGCCCCTCACTCCTCAGCCCTTCACTCCTCAGCCCCTCACTTTTCAGCCCCTCACTCCTCAGCCCCTCACTCCCTGCCCCTCACTCCTCAGCCCCTCACTTGTCAGCCCCTCACTCCTCAGCCCTTCACTCCTCAGCCCCTCACTCCTCAGCCCCTCACTCCTCAGCCCCTCACTCCTCAGCCCCTCACTCCCTGCCCCTCACTCCTCAGTCCCTCACTCCCTGCCCCTTACTTCTCAGCCCCTCACTCCCTGCCCCTCACTCCTCAGCCCCTCACTCCTCAGCCCCTCACTCCTCAGCCTCTCACTCCCCTCTCCCTCACTCCTCAGCCCCTCACTCCCTGCCCCTCACTCCCTGCCCCTCACTCAGCCCCTCACTCTCTGCCCCTCACTCCTCAGCCCCTCACTCCTCACCCTCACTCCTCAGTCCCTCACTCCTCACCCTCACTCCTCAGTCCCTCACTCCTCTCCCTCACTCATCAGCTCCTCACTCCTCAGCCCCTCATTCCTCAGTCCCCCACTCCCTGCCCCTCACTCCCTGCTCCTCACTCCTCAGCCCCTCCTCCACCCCTCACTCCCTGCCCCTCACTCCTCAGCCCCTCACTCCTCACCCTCACTCCTCAGTCCCTCACTCCTCAGCCCTTCACTCCTCAGACCCTCACTCCTCACCTTCATTCACGCCCTTCACTCCTCAGCCCCTCACTCCCTGCTCCTCACTCCCTGCCCCTCACTCCCTGCCCCTCACTCCCTGCCCCTCACTCCTCAGACCTTGACTTCCTGCCCCTCAGTCCTCAGCCCCTCACTGCTCAGTCCCTCACTGCTCAGCCCCTCACTCTCTTTCCCCCCACCCTTCAACCCCCTGCAACCTGCTCCTCACTTCTCAGTGCCACTCCTTAGTCTATCAGCCCCCAGCTCCTCACTCCTTGGCCCCTCACTCTCTGCCCCTTAAGTGCAATTTGGGACGGACAACAAATGCCGGGCCCATCCAACATCACATCCCATAAACGAAGCAGGAATATTCTGAATATCAAACTTAGTAAAGAATATATTCCGTCTGCCTCCTGAACCACCTCATCGATCTGCCCTGCTACCTTTAACGGTTTTTGGGCAGGGACCCCGTAAGGTCGCTCTGCCGCTCTGTATCCTCTGGGGTACTTGATGCAGCGCGGCCAATCCATCTAACCTGCACATCTTTGGACTGCGGGAGGAAACCGGAGCACCCGGAGGAAACCCACGCAGACACGGGGAGAACGTGCAGACTCCGCCAAGCCGAAATCGAACCCGGGACCCTGGCGCTGTGTGAGGGCAGCAGTGCTAACCACTGTGCCCCCCCATTATGCCTGGAAGTGAACCACGCCCGAGGGCTGCAGGAGCTCACTCCGCAGTAGGTAACCAGGAGCCAGTCAGGTATTGGTGATCCTGGGCATGTCCGTACATTGGAGGGTCTGAGATAGTTGGTGTCAATGTACCAACAGGGTCGAGTTTAAGTAGCAGTGACACCCAGTGTAACTCAGCCAGTAGCACTGACCGGTGGGATGGTCCTTTCTGAAGGTCTAGCCTCACGGCCGCGCCGTCAATGGGCCAGAGGTACCAGGTGGGCACCAGCCTGGCTTCAGGTTGGGCAATCGCAGCCAATTGGTGATTGCCTCTGGTCAGGATGATAATCCATGACTTGGGCGCTGAAAGTTCTTGGTCCTTCCCGGCCTGAGAATGCGTCCTGGTGATAACCCCGCGGCCAGGAGAGAGTGGCGGGCTAGTGACCATGCAACATGGTGGCAGCGTCGGTGAGAATGCGGCTCCTGAGGTGAGGTAGCGGGTTCAGTTTCCAAGTGTTGGCCTCTTGACTCTCGCCCTCCCTGCCTCGCCTCCTGCGGCCAATTTTTTTTTTGCTTTTTCTCTCAGGTTATCAGCCCTGCGACCCCCAGGTGATCTGCAATCGCGTCCATCACGTCAACAGCTGCCTGGAGGAACTGCACCGGCTGGCGCTGTGCCGCCGGACGGAGCTGGAGGGCTCACGGTGCCTCTGGGCGTTTTTCCAGGAAATGGAGGAGGTGGAGAGTTGGATACATGAGAAGGATCAGGTCATCTCCTCAGCAAACTGCGGCAAGGATTTGAACAGCGCCGCAATCCTGCTGAGCAAGCACAAGAACCTGATGGGGGAGCTGGTGGCCCGCTTCAGCCTCCTGACACAAACCATCACAAAGGGGGAGCAGATCCTGGCGCAGAAACACTTCGGAACGGGCAACATCCAGGAGAGGATCCTGGAGGTCAGGGTTCAGTGGAAAACGCTGGATGAGTTGGCGGCCCTCCGGCAACAGCGCCTCCAGGAGGCGCTGAGCTTCTTCCAGTTCAAGGCTGACGCTGACGATCTGGAAATGTGGCTGCAGGATGCCTACCGCATCGTGTCCAGCGACGACTTCGGGCACGACGAGTATTCCACGCAGTCACTGGCCAAGAAGCACCGGGGGCTGCTGGAGGACATTGGGCGGCACCGGCAGCTGGTACAGGGCCTGCGCAGTCAGGCCATGAGCCTGGCCCCTGAGTACTTGGAGCTGGACGAGGTGCAGAGCCGTCTGTCGGAGGTGGAGGCTTTGTACTCCGAGGTGAAGGATGTGGCCGGGTTACGCAAGCAGTGGCTGCAGGATGCCCTCTCCGTCTATCGCATGTTCAGCGAGGTGAATGCCTGTGAGCACTGGATTGACGAGAAGGAGCAGTGGCTGAACAGCATGGACATCCCAGACACACTGGAGGACCTCGAACTGGTTCAACAGAGGTAAGGGCCGGTTCATGGTCCACTTAAGGGGGAGCTAGGCCCACTCACAGGGAGAGTCCACACCCACTTGGAGTTAGCCCCGCCCATGTGGCTGCAGCCATACCCCCATGGCCATTGCCACACCCACCTGGACCTAGCCCCACCCAGATAGTGTTAGCCCCACCCCCATGACCATTGCCACACCCACCTGGACCTAGCCCCGCCCAGATAGTGTTAGCCCCACCCCCATGACCATTGCCACACCCACCTGGACCTAGCCCCGCCCAGATAGTGTTAACCCCACCCCCATTACCAGTGCCACACCCACCTAGATCTAGCCCCGCCCAGATAGTGTTAACCCCACCCCCATTACCAGTGCCACACCCACCTAGACCTAGCCCCGCCCAGATAGTGTTAGCCCCACCCCCATTACCAGTGCCACACCCACCTAGACCTAGCCCCGCCCAGATAGTGTTAGCCCCACCCCCATGACCAGCACCACACCCACCTGCGGATAAAGCCATGTGGAGCTAGCCCCGCCCAGATGCGTTTGGACCCGCCCACATTCCCAGTGTCACACCCACAAGGGGCAAGCCCTACCCCCATGCCCAATGCCAGTTAGCCTTGCCCACAAGTTAACTGCCACACCCACATGGAGCTAGTCCCGCCCTCACATCCAGTGCCCCTCCCAGATAGCACAAGCCCCACCTACCTGACAAGCCCCATCCATGTGATGCTAGCTTCACCCACATGGAGCTCACGTCGCCCACATGGAGCTTACCCTACCCACGGAGAGTTCTAGCCAGTCCCATTCACACATTTATTAAGCAATTCACCATCGATATTTAAATTAAAACTCTCCCCTGAAATGGAGCACTGGAACCCATCCTGTAAAGAATATTGAACCTGTTTCTATTCCCCATTATCCCTTTCTTCTCCCACGGCTTGGAATCGGTTGATACACAGATTGAGTTCTGGCCTGAGACCAGGCCTGGGTATCGGTTAGAACACCGTTAGAGAACGGGGCCTGGAATTTAGGCCTGGGTACCAGTTGATCCACAGACAGAGACTGGGCCTGAGACCAGGCCTGGGTATCAGTTACTACACAGAGAGAGAACTGGGCCTGAGACCAGGCCTGGGTATCAGTTACGACACAGAGAGAGAACTGGGCCTGAGACCAGGCCTGGGTATCAGTTACTACACAGAGAGAGAACTGGGCCTGAGACCAGGCCTGGGTATCAGTTACTACACAGAGAGAGAACTGGGCCTGAGACCAGGCCTGGGTATCAGTTACTACACAGCGAGAGACCTGGGCCTGAGACCAGGCCTGGGTATCAGTTACTACACAGAGAGAGAACTGGGTCTGAGACCAGGCCTGGGTATCGGTTACTACACAGAGAGAGAACTGGGCCTGAGACCAGGCCTGGGTATCAGTTACTACACAGAAAGAGAACTGGGCCTGAGACCAGGCCTGGGTATCAGTTACTACACAGAGAGAGAACTGGGCCTGAGACCAGGCCTGGGTATCAGTTACTACACAGAGAGAGAACTGGGTCTGAGACCAGGCCTGGGTATCGGTTACTACACAGAGAGAGAACTGGGCCTGAGACCAGGCCTGGGTATCAGTTACAACACAGAGAGAGAACTGGGCCTGAGACCAGGCCTGGGTATCAGTTACTAAACAGAGAGAGAACTGGGACTGAGACCAGGCCTGGGTATCAGTTATTACATAGTTAGAGAACTGGGCCTGAGACCAGGCCTGGGTATTGGTTATTGCACAGATAGAGAAACTGGGCCTGAGAACAGGCCTGGGTATCAGTTACTAAACAGAGAGAGAACTGGGACTGAGACCAGGCCTGGGTATCAGTTATTACATAGTTAGAGAACTGGGCCTGAGACCAGGCCTGGGTATTGGTTATTGCACAGATAGAGAAACTGGGCCTGAGAACAGGCCTGGGTATTGGTTATTACATAGTTAGAGCACTGGGCCTGAGACCAGGCCTGGGTATCAGTTATTACACAGATGGAGAACTGGGCCTGGGAACAGGCCTGGGTATCGGTTATTGCACAGATGGAGAACTGGGCCTGGGAACAGGCTTGGATGGGTTCCAGTTACACAGATGCGTAGTTATCTCAGATTAGCCATCCTCAGCGGTAGCTTCATGTTGGGGTCGTACAGTTGAGTCGCACCTTCAAAGAACTGGGGTGGGGGAATTGTCCCGGCTGTGATCCAGTATTTATATATCCCCTGTTTTTGTTCATGGTTCTCTTCCTGTAGGTTCGAGAGTCTGGATCAGGAAATGAACAGCATGTTGATCCGTGTTGTGGAGGTGAATGAACTCGTCCAGCAACTGGTGGAAAATGGGCATCCCAGTGCCACTGAGGTCCGGGGCTGCCAAGATCACCTCAACAGCAGGTACAGCCCTTTATCCACAGCCTGTCTGGTTGCACGTGTCCAACTGCTTGTGTGAGTCTGCGCGTGTCTGTGTATGTGCATGTCTGTGTGTGTACGTGTGTCTGTGTGTGTACATGTATCTGTGTGTACGTGTCTGTGTGTGTACATGTATCTGTGTGTACGTGTCTGTGTGTACATGTGTGTGTCTGTGTATGTATGTCTGTCTGTGTATGTGTCCGTGTCTGTCTGTGTACGTGTGTCTGTCTGTGAACGTGTCTGTGTTTGCCTGTGTACGTGTGTTTGTCTGTATGTGCATCTCTCTGTGTATATGTGTATGTCTGTGTGGGTGTCTGTGCGTCTGTGTGTACATGTGTCTGTGTGCATGTGCATCTGTCTGTGTGCATATATGTGTGTCTATGTGTTGTGTCTGTCTGTGTGCATATATGTGTGTCTGTGTGTTGTGTCTGTGTGTGTATGTGTGTCTGTATGTCATTGTACATGTGTATGTCTCTGTATACATGTGTGTGCGTGTCTGTGTGTGCGTGTCTGTCTGTATGTGTGTATGTTATCTGTACGTGTGTCTATCTGTGTGCATGTGTCTGTACAAGTGTGTTGTGTGTCTGTACATGTATGTACATGTATGTATGTGTATGTACGTGTGTCTGTGTACATGTGTCTGTCTTTGTCCGTGTGTCTGTGTACGCATCTATTTCTGTATGTGTGTATATGTGTAAATGTGTCTGTGCATATGTCTGTCTGTGTATGTGTGTCAGTCTGTGTGCAACTGTCTGTGTGCACGTGTCTATCTGTGTACGCGTGTCTGTCCGTGTACGTCCATGTGTGCATCTGTCTAATATAAATTATATCAAATTTACTAACAGAAACAGGCCATTCAGCCCAATTAGTCTGTGTCAGTATTTATGCTCCACACGAGCATCTCAATACCTGATTTCATCTGACCCTATCAGCGTATCTGTAAAGGTGCAATTCCACAGAGTTCATAACAAACACAAAAGCTATTTATTCCGAAGAAAACAGCAGCCTAATGGTTGTAACCCGCTCCCAAAATGTGCCCTTGCCTCGGAGAGCACCAGCCATTGGGGTAATTCCACACTTTGAGTCCAGGTTGGTCACACAGGTCATGTGACCCTTACTCTGCTGTGTTGCCCTTGAAGGGACATAAGCACAATGTTGTTCTGTTCTTTCTCCCTTCTGTACAGATTCAGTTTCCCCTTAACTGCACATTTAAGGAGATGAAATGGATGTTTCTGACAGTGAAGGAACAGCAATATATCGATATATTTCCAAGCCAGGATGATGAGCGACTTGAAGGGGAACCTCCAGGTGGTGGGGTCCAGGTTTGGAAGGTGCTGTCGAAGGAGCCTTGTCTGAGGAGTTCCGACAGTGCATCTTGTAGATGGTACACACGGCTGCCACTTTGTGTCGGTGGTGGAGGGAGTGAATGTTTGTGGAATCAAGCGGGGCTGCTTTGTCCTGGATGGTGTCGAGCTTCTTGAGTGTTGTTGGAGCTGCGCTCATCCAGGCAAGTGGAGAGTATTCCATCGCACTCCTTGTCGATGGTGGACAAGATTTGCGGGGGGGGGGGGGGGGGGGGGGGGAAGGTCAGGAGATGATACTGACACACTCTTGCACTCTTGCTTACTCTCTCTCTCTCTCTCACACACACACTTGCATCCTTGCTCTCCCTTTCACTTGCACTCTCTCTCTCTCTCTCCCGCTCACACTCTCACTTGCACCCAGCCCAGATGCAGTCCCTGGGCCCAGCTTCGGGCAAGTCTGATGTTCAATGATCCGGGCGGCAGACACATGGGGAACCCCATCACCTGGAGGTTTCCCTCCAATCCACTCACCGCCCTGACTTGGAAACATATCGGCCGTTCCTTCACTGTGGCTGGGTCAAAATCCTGGAACCCCCTCCCTAACATCACTGTGGGTGTACCTACACCTCAGGGACTGCAGCGGTTCCAGAAGGCAGCTCAGGCATGGGCCACTCGAAGGGAGATTAGAATGGCCGCCTTCTGTGCCGTTAATGACTCTGTGACCTTTTATAACAAGTTTGAGGGGACGAATGGGTCTGTTCCTGTGTGAGGATATGTGTCTGGAGGTACTGGGGTCTGTGTGTGTGCTGTTGGTGTGTGTGTGCATGCGTGCGCGCGTGTGTGTGTGTGTGTGTATGTGTGTGTGTGTGTGTGAGAGACTTTCCTATTCTGGTAATGTTTGAGTGCTGTTTGAATATCTGAATATACATGTGACACACAAGCTTTAAACAGGTACCCAGGAAAACGCCAGGACCTTCGACTCCGACTTCAAGTGACTGTCTGTGCGGAGTCTGCACGTTCTCCCCGTGTCTGCGTGGGTTTCTTCCGGGTGCTCCGGTTTCCTCCCACAGTCCAAAGATGTGTTGGTTGGGTGGATTGGCTGTGCTCAATTGCCCCTCAGTGTCCAAAGACGAGGTGGGGTTTACGGGGATTAGTCTCGGGAGTGGTGGTGGGGGGGGGGGGGGGGGGGGGGGGGGGGGGGGGGGGAGGTGGGGGGATGGATGGGGGGGGTGGGGTGGGGGGTTGGATGTGGGGTGGGGTGGGGGGCTGGATGGGGGGTGGGGTGGGAGGGGTGGATGGGGGGTGCGGTGGGGGGGTGGATGGGGGGTGGGGTGGGCGGTGTGGATGGGGGGTGGAGGGGTGGATGTGGAGTGGGGTGGGGGGCTGGATGTGGGGTGGGGTGGGGGGCTGGATGGGGGTGGGGTGGGAGGGGTGGATGGGGGTGTGGTGGGGGGGTGGATGGGGGGTGGGGAGGGGGGAGTGGATGGGGGGTGGGGTGGGGGGCTGGATGTGGGTGGGGGTGGATGGGGGGGTGGGGTGGTGTGGATGGTTGGGGGGTGGGGTGGGCGGTGTGGATGGGGGGTGTGGATGGGGGGGTGGGGGCTGGATGTGGGGTGGGGTGGGGGGGTGGGTGGGAAGGTGGTGGGGGTGGATGGGGGGGTGAGGTGGGGGGTGGGGTGGGAGTCTGGATGTGGGGTGGGGGTGTGGATGGGGGGTGGGGTGGAGGCTGGATGTGGGGTGGGGTGGGGGGTAGATGGGGGGTGGGGGTGAGTGGGGGGTGTGGATGGGGATGGGGTGGGGGGGGTGGATGGGGATGCGGTGGGGGGGTGGATGGGGCTGGGGTGGGCGGTGTGGATGGGGGGTAGGGAGGGGGGTGTGGATGGGGGACTAGATGTGGGGTGGGGTGGAGGGGTGGATGGGGGGGTGGGGGGTGGCGGGGTGGATCGGGGGGTGGATGGGGGGTGGATGGGGGGGTGGGGTGGGGGTCTGGATGTGGGGTTGGATGTGGGGGTGGGTGGGAGGGTGGTGGGGGTGGATGGGGGGGGGAGTTGGGGGGGTGTGGTGGGGTGGGGGGTTGGATGTGGGGTGGTGTGGGGGGCTGGATGGGGGTGGGGTGGGAGGGGTGGATGGGGGGTGCGGTGGGGGGGTGGATGGGGGGGTGGGGTGGGCGGTGTGGATGGGGGGTGGAGGGGTGGATGTGGAGTGGGGTGGGGGGCTGGATGTGGGGTGGGGTGGGGGGCTGGATGGGGGTGGGTGGGAGGGGTGGATGGGGGTGCGGTGGGGGGGTGGATGGGGGGTGGGGTGGGGGGCTGGATGTGGGTGGGGGTGGATGGGGGGGGTGGGGTGGTGTGGATGGTTGGGGGGTGGGGTGGGCGGTGTGGATGGGGGGAGTGGATGGGGGGGGGGTGGGGGGCTGGATGTGGGTGGGGGTGGATGGGGGGGTGGGGGTGGTGTGGATGGTTGGGGGGTGGGGTGGGCGGTGTGGATGGGGGGGTGGGGGCTGGATGTGGGGTGGGGTGGGGGGGGTGGGTGGAGGGTGGTGGGGGGGATGGGGGGGTGAGGTGGGGGGTGGGGTGGGAGTCTGGATGTGGGGTGGGGGGTGTGGATGGGGTTGGGGTGGAGGGATGGATGTGGGGTGGGGTGGGGGGTAGATGGGGTGGTGGGGTGGGGGGTGTGGATGGGGATGGGGGTGGGGGGGTGATGGGGATGCTTGGGGGGGTGGATGGGGCTGGGGTGGGCGGTGTGGGATGGGGGGGGTGGGGAGGGGGGTGTGGATGGGGACTAGATGTGTGGGTGGGGTGAGGGGTGGATGGGGGGGTGGGGGGTGGCGGGGTGGATCGGGGGTGGATGGGGGGTGGATGGGGGGTGGGGGTGGGGGGTCTGGATGGTGGGGTGGGGTGGGGGGGGTGGGTGGGGTGGTGGGTGGTGGATGGGGGGGTGAGTGGGGGTGTGTTGGTGGGGTGGGGGGTGTGGAATGGGGGGGTGGGGTGGAGGGCTGGATGTGGGGTGGGGTGGGGGTAGACTTGGGGTGGGTGGTGTGGGTGGGGGGTGTGGATGGGGGTGGGGTGGGGGGGTGGATGGGCTGGGGGTGGGCGGTGTGGATGGAGGGGGTGGGGAGGGGGGTGTGGATGGAGGGCTAGATGTGGGGTGGGGTGGGGGGTGGATGGGGGGTGGATGGGGGGGTGGGTGAAAGCCCTGAGCTGCAACTGGATTCCTTGTGCCCCTCGGTGTTGCCATCTGTCGGCGGAAGGAGAGGTTGCGAGGGAGCAAGGGGTGGGATAGGCCCTTACCAAGCTGGCAAACCTAACCCATACCAGCTCACGCACGGCGGCCATTTTCACTGGGCTGGGGCGATGGAATTACCAGCCTGTAAAAAATTATTCCCTGGCATCGCTGGCGAGGCCAACATTTCTGCCATTCCCCTGTGGGACGGGGGACATTACAGAGGCAACCAAGTTGCTGTGGGGTCTGGAGTCACATTGTAGGCCAGACCGGGTAAGGACGGCAGATTTTGCTTTCCCTGAAGGGGCTCTAGAGAACCAGTTGCCACGACAACCAATGATAGTTTCATGGTCAGCATCAGACTTTTAATCCCAGATTTTCATGGGATTCCAAATCCACCATCTGCTCTGGTCCCCAGGCTCTGGGTTGTAAATCCAGTGACCAGGCCGCCAGTCCCCTCCCTCCACTGGAATTAAACAGGTTTTAAGACTCTGGTACCAGGAGGGGAAATTTATTTCGGCCGATCCACCTAACTGGTGCATCTTTGGACTTCTCCCGATAGGTTTTGTAACATTGTGTCCCGGGCCTGTTTGGGATGGATGGGCCCTTTTTTGAGGGCCTTGGCTCCCCATTGGTCAGGAACGGAATATTTAGTAAACTGTCATTCTTTTCCTTCTGCAGGTGGGGCCAGATTGTGCAGTGGTTGACAGTAAAAAGGAGACCAATAATTCTCTGCTGCGCATTCAAATTACTCGCTGGAGTGTAACGAGATCAAGTCCCAGATCGGTGACAAGCGGAAAGCCATCGAGTCGACGCAGTACCTCGGCAACGACTTCGCCGGGGTGGTCGACCTCCAGAGGAAGCTGTCCACCATGGAGGGGGCCCTGGCTGTGGTCGAGCCGAAGCTGATTGGCTTGCAGCTGGAGGCGGAGAGCTTGGCCGCCGCCCACCCGGCCCAGGCGATGGAGATCCTGATCCAGTTCGAGGAGATCAGCGAGGAGTGGGAGCAGCTGAAGCGGGCGCTGCAAGGCTGCGAGGACTCCTCAGCGTCGCCGGCAAGCTGCAGCAGTTCATCCAGGACCTGGACAGCTTCTCTCGTGGCTCGCCCAGACGCAGGCCGAGACGGTGTCCGAGGAACTGCCAACACGCTGGGGGAGGCCGAGGCTCTCCTCAGGCACCACGAGGCGCTCAGAGAGGAAATCAGGCAACACGACGAGGACTACCAGAAGATTCTGGCGGTGAACGAGCTGGTGGCGTTGGATGAGGCCGAGTTCCCCCTCCTCTCCATTCAGCAGTGGCTGCAGAAGCTACAGGCCGGCTGGAAGAAGCTGCAAGACATGTGGGAATGCAGACAGGAGGTGCTGCTCCAGTCCCACATTTACCATCTCTTCCTGCGGGATGTGAGGCAGGCCGAAGGCTTCCTCAACAGCCAGGTGAGCGACTGGCCCTCTGACCTGTCCACCGATCTGTACACAGTTGCTTTCCATTCCTTTTTTGACTGCAACAATCACCTCCTACTCATTGAGCCCAGAGTCACCTACTCTGGGCCTCAATGCAAACACTTTAGGGGCAACACGGTAGCATGGTGGTTAGCATGAATGCTTCACAGCTCCAGGGTCCCAGGTTTGATTCCCGGTTGGGTCACTGTCTGTGCGGAGTCTGCACGTCCTCCCCGTGTGTGCGTGGGTTTCCTCCGGGTGCTCCGGTTTCCTCCCACAGTCCAAAGATGTGCGGGTTAGGTGGATTGGCCATGCTAAATTGCCCGTAGTGTCCTAAAAGTAGGTTAAGGGGGGGGTTGTTGGGTTACGGGTATAGGGTGGATACGTGGGTTTGAGTAGGGTGATCATTGCTCGGCACAACATCGAGGGCCGAAGGGCCTGTTCTGTGCTGTACTGTTCTATGTTCTATGTTCTATTGGGGTCATATCGAGTCTCACTGTCTGATATTGGGGTCAGTATCTAGTCTCACTGTTTCTATGGCTATGACTCATCTTTCATTCTCACTCCACAGTATAAATATTTCCCACTTTCTCTGTCTGTTAGCTTTGACAAAGATTCATCAGACTCGAAACATAAGCTCTTTTCACTCCCTACAGCTGCTGCCAGACTTGCTGAGATTTTCCAGCATTTTCTCTTTCGTTTTAGATTCCATCATCCGCAGTAATTTGCTCTTCTCTAGTCTCACTGACTGATATTGGGGTCAGTATCGAGTGTCAGTGACTGATTTTGGGGTCAATATCGAGACTCATTGTCTGATATTGGGGTCAGTATCGAGTGTCAGTGTCTGATATTGGGGTCAGTATCGAGTCTCACTGACTGATATTGGGGTCAGTATCTAGTCTCACTGACTGATATTGGGGTCAGTATCTAGTCTCATGGTTTCATATTGGGGTCAGTATCAAGTCTCACTGTCTGATATTGGGGTCAGCATCTAGTCTCACTGACTGATATTGGGGTCAGTATCTAGTCTCCCTGTCTAATATTGGGGTCAGTATCGAGTCTCAGTGACTGATATTGGGGTCAGTATTGAGTCTCACTGTCTGATATTGGGGTCAGTATCGAGTCTCACTGTCTGATATTGGGGTCAGTATCGAGTCCCAGTGTCTGATATTGGGGTCAGTATCAAGTCTCACTGTCTGATATTGGGGTCAGTATCGAGTCTCACAGTCTGATATTGGGGTCAGTATCAAGTCTCACTGTCTGATATTGGGGTCAGTATCGAGTCTCCCTGTCTAATATTAGGGTCAGTATCGAGTCTCAGTGACTGATATTGGGGTCAGTATCGAGTCTCACTGTCTGATATTGGGGTCAGTATCGAGTCTCAGTGACTGATATTGGGGTCAGTATCGAGTCTCAGTGACTGATATTGGGGTCAGTATCGAGTCTCACTGTCTGATATTGGGGTCAGTATCGAGTCTCAGTGACTGATATTGGGGTCAGTATCAAGTCTCACTGTCTGATATTGGGGTCAGTATCAAGTCTCACTGTCTGATATTGGGGTCAGTATCGGGTCTCACTGTCTGATATTGGGGTCAGTATCGAGTCTCAGTGTCTGATATTGGGGTCAGTATCTAGTCTCCGTGACTGATATTGGGGTCAGTATCGAGTCTCACTGTCTGATATTGGGGTCAGTATCGAGTCTCAGTGACTGATATTGGGGTCAGTATCGAGTCTCAGTGTCTGATATTGGGGTCAGTATCGAGTCTCAGTGACTGATATTGGGGTCAGTATCGAGTCTCCCTGTCTAATATTAGGGTCAGTATCGAGTCTCAGTGACTGATATTGGGGTCAGTATCGAGTCTCACTGTCTGATATTGGGGTCAGTATCGAGTCTCACAGTCTGATATTGGGGTCAGTATCGAGTGTCACTGTCTGATATTGGGGTCAGTATCGAGTCCCAGTGTCTGATATTGGGGTCAGTATCGAGTCTCCCTGTCTGATATTGGGGTCAGTATCGAGTCTCAGTGACTGATATTGGGGTCAGTATCGAGTCTCAGTGACTGATATTGGGGTCAGTATCGGGTCTCACTGTCTGATATTGGGGTCAGTATCGAGTCTCACAGTCTGATATTGGGGTCAGTATCGAGTCTCAGTGACTGATATTGGGGTCAGTATCGAGTCTCACTGTCTGATATTGGGGTCAGTATCGAGTCTCACTGTCTGATATTGGGGTCAGTATCGAGTCTCAGTGTCTGATATTGGGGTCAGTATCGAGTCTCACTG
Organism: Scyliorhinus canicula; assembly: GCF_902713615.1. Taxonomy (NCBI): domain Eukaryota; kingdom Metazoa; phylum Chordata; class Chondrichthyes; order Carcharhiniformes; family Scyliorhinidae; genus Scyliorhinus; species Scyliorhinus canicula. The sequence goes on from NC_052172.1 coordinate 8,211,226, forward strand.
TCTGATATTGGGGTCAGTATCGAGTCTCACTGTCTGATATTGGGGTCAGTATCGAGTCTCACTATCTGATATTGGGGTCAGTATTGAGTCTCACTGTCTGATATTGGGGTCAGTATCGAGTCCCAGTGTCTGATATTGGGGTCAGTATTGAGTCACACTGTCTGATATTGGGGTCAGTATCGAGTCTCAGTGACTGATATTGGGGTCAGTATCGAGTCTCAGTGACTGATATTGGGGTCAGTATCGAGTCTCACTGTCTGATATTGGGGTCAGTATCGAGTCTCACTGTCTGATATTGGGGTCAGTATCGAGTCTCACTGTCTGATATTGGGGTCAGTATCGAGTCTCAGTGTCTGATATTGGGGTCAATATCGAGTCTCACTGTCTGATATTGGGGTCAGTATCGAGTCTCACTGTCTGATATTGGGGTCAGTATCGAGTCTCAGTGACTGATATTGGGGTCAGTATCGAGTCTCACAGTCTGATATTGGGGTCAGTATCGAGTCTCACAGTCTGATATTGGGGTCAATATCGAGTGTCAGTGACTGATATTGGGGTCAGTATCGGGTCTCACTGTCTGATATTGGGGTCAGTATCGAGTCTCACAGTCTGATATTGGGGTCAGTATCGAGTGTCAGTGACTGATATTGGGGTCAGTATTGAGTCACACTGTCTGATATTGGGGTCAATATCGAGTGTCAGTGACTGATATTGGGGTCAGTATTGAGTCACACTGTCTGATATTGGGGTCAGTATCGAGTCTCACTGTCTGATATTGGGGTCAGTATCGAGTCTCAGTGACTGATATTGGGGTCAGTATCGAGTCTCACAGTCTGATATTGGGGTCAGTATCGAGTCTCACAGTCTGATATTGGGGTCAATATCGAGTGTCAGTGACTGATATTGGGGTCAGTATCGGGTCTCACTGTCTGATATTGGGGTCAGTATCGAGTCTCACAGTCTGATATTGGGGTCAGTATCGAGTGTCAGTGACTGATATTGGGGTCAGTATTGAGTCACACTGTCTGATATTGGGGTCAATATCGAGTGTCAGTGACTGATATTGGGGTCAGTATTGAGTCACACTGTCTGATATTGGGGTCAGTATCGAGTGTCAGTGACTGATATTGGGGTCAGTATTGAGTCACACTGTCTGATATTGGGGTCAGTATCGAGTGTCAGTGACTGATATTGGGGTCAGTATTGAGTCACACTGTCTGATATTGGGGTCAATATCGAGTGTCAGTGACTGATATTGGGGTCAGTATCGAGTCTCACTGTCTGATATTGGGGTCAGTATTGAGTCTCACTGTCTGATATTGGGGTCAGTATCGAGTCTCACTGTCTGATATTGGGGTCAGTATTGAGTCTCAGTGACTGATATTGGGGTCAGTATCGAGTCTCACTGACTGATATTGGGGTCAGTATCGAGTCTCACTGTCTGATATTGGGGTCAGTATCGAGTCTCCCTGTCTGATATTGGGGCCAGTGTTTGGTTATTCAACATCCTGACTCTGAAATATATCGGCCGTTCCCTCACTGTCGCTGGGACAAAATCCTGGAACTCCCTCCCTAACAGCACAGTGGGTGTACTTACACCATGCGGACTGCTGCGTTTCAAGATGGCAGCTCACTCCCACCTTCCGAAGCCAATTAGTTCTGGGCTTTAAATTCTGGCGTTGCTAGCCGCGCCCACATCCCATCATAGAACAAAAGAAGGGGGTCCGATGATGATAAATGCTGAGAGTCATAGTGGAGGGGAGGCCTGATCCATATCTGTTAACCTCCAGGGGATTGTGAATTCCCCTTTCCTGAGTGCTGTGATATGTTCTGATTGTAAATCCTGTTGGCAGGAGTCCGTGCTGGCCCAGCTTGAGCTCCCTGTATCGATGGAGTCAGCGGAATCCGCAATCAAGAAGCATCAAGACTTCCTGTTGACATTGGAGATAAACCTGCAGAAGATCAACACCGTGGTTGAGGCTGGAGGGCAGCTGGTGAAGGCTGGCAATATCTACTTGGATAAGATCAGAGATCAAACCAAATCCATCAGCAGCAGGTAGGACCATACTCAACTCTTGCCTGCGTGCGCTCTCATAATCTCTGAGCAAGGGGAGTTCCACCACCTATTAGTTTCCCTCTTTAGACCGCGCCTTCCAAACCCACGACCACTACCATCTTGAAGGGCAAGGGGTAGTAGATATCTGGGACTGCCACCACCTAGAAGTTCCCCCTCAGAGTCACAGATCATCCCAACTTGGAAATATATCGGATGTTCCTTCACTGTCGCTGAGTCAAAATTCTGGAACTCTAAGGGCAGCACGGTGGGCTAGTGGTTAGCACAACCGCCTCACGGCGCTGAGGTCCCAGGTTCGATCCTGGCTCTGGGTCACTGTCCGTGTGGAGTTTTCACATTCTCCCCGTGTAGGGGCTGGTTTAGCTCACTGGGTTAAATCGCTGGCTTTTAAAGCAGGCCAGCAGCACGGTTCGATTCCCGTTCCAGCCTCCCCGGACAGGCGCCGGAATGTGGCGACTAGGGACTTTTCACAGTAACTTTGTTGAAGTCTACTCGTGACAATAAGCGATTTTCATTTCATTTTCATTTCATTTCGTGTCTGCGTGGGTTTCGCCCCCACAACACAAAAATGTGCAGATTAGGTGGATTGGCCACGCTAAATTGCCCCTTAATTGGAAAAAATAATTGGGTAATCTAAAATTTAAAAAAAAATATATTAAAAAAAAATCCTGGAACTCCCTCCCTAACAGCACTGTGGGTGTACCTACACCACACTGACTACCACGGCTCAAGAAGGCGGCTCACCACCACCTTCTCAGTGCTAGTTTAGGTTAGGCATTGTGGTAGTATGGCTAGGGAGATCACATTACCTTAGAACCAGGCTGCCATTGATACAGCATGTGCCTCTCTGCCAATTGGCTGTGGCTAGTCATGTGACTCTCCGCCGATTGGCCGAGCGGATGGTTATAAAAGCTCGTACCAGCTGGCAGTCGGCCTTTCCTTGTACGACCACTGCAGGGCTCACATCTAGCTTATTAAAGCCTAATATTTGGATCCTCTCTACGACTCGTGTCAGATTGATGGTACATCAGGCATTAAACGCAGGCCACTCCCGCATCCTGTGAAAGAGTAAATAAGAATTAATGGAACACAATGAATGCACCGCATCTATGAATGTGTCTGTACAAACCTTCATTCTTTCTGCTTGAGCGCTGCATGTTCAACTGTATGTTACCAACATCTAATATACATCGACAGTAACACTTGTCGTAAAACTATTATGGGCAGCACGGTAGCACAGCGGTTAGCACTGTTGCTTCACAGCGCCAGGGGCCCGGGTTCGATTCCCGGCTTGGGTCACTGTCTGTGCGGAGTCTGTACGTTCTCCCCGTGTCTGCGTGGGTTTCCTCCGGGTGCTCCGGTTTCCTCTCACAAGTCGTGAAAGACGTGCTGTTAGGTGAATTGGACATTCTGAATTCTCTCTCTGTGTACCCGGACAGGCGCCAGAATGTGGCGACTGGGGGATTTTCACAGTAACTTCATTGCAGTGTTAATGTAAGCCTACTTGTGACAATAAAGATTATTATTATTGACCCAGATTAGCTTATGTACAAAAAGTGACTAAGTGAAGCACAGAAAATAATGACTGGGGCAAACCGGGAGTTATGGAAAAGAATTTGCAATGGTTATTAAAACTAACAGGAAAATGTTTTTACAGTAGCATTAAAAGAGGGCGGTAGAGGGCAATGCAGGTCCATTAAATATTGCAGATCTGCTGGTGAAATTTTTTTTTGCAAGGTCCTCTTGCCTCAGGAATGGGCCGTTGGATTGTGTACTTGTCAATGTCACTCCATCGCTTCAGCATGGGAGGAGCCAGAGATAATAATAATAATAATCGCTTATTGTCACAAGTAGGCTTCAGTGTAGTTACTGTGAAAAGCCCCTAGTTGCCACTTTCCGGCGCCTGTTCGGGGAGGCCGGTACGGGAATTGAACCCGCGCTGCTGCCTTGTTCTGCATTACAAGCCAGCTCTTTAGCCCACTGTGCTAAACCAGCCCAGAAGGGACCAGGCAACTACAGCACTGGGTGGTTACTGGAATCTATAATCGGGGCAGTAAAATTAGGAGCGGTATGAGTTGAACATGGGTGTCGGCATGGATTTGTGCAGGGTGGGCCACGGCCTCCACCTTACGAGGAAAGGTTAGACAGGCCGGGATTGTGTCCATTGGAACTTAGAAGAACGGGCAGCGATCTGATTGAATCACCTCGGGTCATGAGGGCGCTTGACAGAGTGGGTGCTGAGGGGATGTTTCTGTTTCGCCCCTTGTGGGAGAGGCCAGAACTACGGGACACGGTTTAAAAAGGAGAGGTCCCCCATTTGGGATGGGCCTGAGGAGAATTGTGTCTCTCTGAGAGGGTGGTGAGTCTGTGGAACTCTCTTCCCCAGAGAGAGGCGGAGGCAGGAGCTCACTGCATACTTTTAAGCGCAGATAGGTTCTTGATTTTGTTGACTAACAGGGAAGGGTATCCCGGGGGCGAGGGGGTGGGGGGGGGGGGGGGGGGGTGGTGCGGAGTAGAGGCGGTACTGAGGCCACAATCAGGCATGATCTTATTGAATGGTGGAGCAGACCCAAAGGGCCTACTTCTGCTCCTGTTGAGTTTTGAGGTGGCCCCTCTCATGGTGAACAGGATAGCGTCAATCGGGGGGGGGGGGGGGGGGGGAGGCTGTCAGGACGTGTCCAGAAAGAGAGGTGGTGGCATGATCAGTAAACTAACTGGACAGGTAATCCACAGGCCAACGCTAATTCTTTCTATATGGATTGCCAGAATGCATTTGATACAGTAAAGTCGCCATAGTCCCAGATGACCACAGGCTGCTTTCCCCTTTGAGGGAGGAGAGCTGACTGGTGGTGATTTAACCTGAGGGTCACCACACCTCAGGCTAGGGGCAAAGTTGAGAAGGCTAACCTCAGCTGGTGCGGGGAATTGAACCCGCGCTGCTGGCCTCGCTCTGCATCACGAGCCAGCTGTCCAGCCAACTGGGCTAAACCGGCCGACAAGGTGCTGCATGGGAGATTAGCGATGGTGGAATTGGCGGCAGCCTTGTGACACGGTAATCGGATGGGAGATAGGAGGCAGGGATTGGAGACAAAAGGGTATGTACACCGGACGGCATCATGTGGCGAGTGGTGTCCGTCGGGAATACTGGGACGTCTGTTTTCACCATGCTTACAAATATCCTGGATGAAGATTCACCAGAATCGTATCAACGTTTAAACGCCGGCATTATGTTGACAGATTGGGCCAACATCCCCTGATTAGTACAGGTTAAAGGGAGACCTGATCGAGGTGTGTACACCAATTCCAGGAGCCCATCAGGGGGATAGATCGAAACTATTTCCTCTGGTGTATTGCGAGTCACTCAGGAGCGACATCAGGAAGCTCCACATAAAGGTGAAGGTATTACGGGAATCTTATCGCCAAACAGGTGTGGAATCTGGGGGCAATCGAGAGTTTCAAGACTGAGCTTCCATATTTTTTTCTCCAGTAAAGGTGGGCGGGTGGAGTTAAGATACAGTTAAGATAAGGTTAAGATACAGTTGGGTCATGATCTAATTGACTGGCGGAACAGACTTTAGGGGCTGTCGGTTTTTTGGGTTGAGGAGAGAACGATTCTGTCCTCAACCTGAATCGAATTTGGACTTTGTGCCAGCGACAATGGGCGGAACCCAGCACCTGAATGTGACAGACCCGTCAGAAATTTGCGAAGAGGCTGTTTCTCAAAATACTGCAAGGCCGCGGCGCCCAGTCAGGATTGTTGCCATGGCTGGAGTCCGTGCTGAATTTGGTTGATGATTTTGAAGGTTGCCTTGCCCCAGACCAGCAACTGACCGTCTTCCATTTTGTTTTCAGGAGTCAACATAATTACAAGCAGGCTCATGATTGGTTGGTGCGTTTGAGCGACCAATGGGAACTTCAACAGTACTTCCAGAGCTGTCAGGAGGTGGGTGCTTGAACGTGTTGGGGGTGAAGGTAGGGGAGGGGGGGGGGGGGGGGGGGGGGGGGGGGCGGGGGGCCGGGGGGGTAGGTTTGTTTTTCAGGGCCTGTCCAGAGAGAGAGATGGTGGTGTGATTGGTAAAATCGCTGGGCTGTTTACCCAGAGCCCTAAGCTAATGCTTAGGGGGCTCGGGTTCAAACGGCACCATGGTGGGATTTAAATTCATTTTAATAAATCTGGAATTGAAAGTTAGTCTCGGCAATGGTGACCACGGCGGCACGGTGGCACAGTGGTTAGCACCGCTGCCTCACGGCGCTGAGGACCCCGGTTCGAATCCCGGCCCTGGGTCACTGTCCGTGTGGAGTTTGCACATTCTCCCCGTGCCTGCGTGGGCCTCACCCCCACAACCCAAAGATGTTGACCTGAAGAAGGACCTGAAGAAGGAGCCGTGCTCCGAAAGCTCGTGTTTGAAACAAACCTGTTGGACTTTAACCTGGTGTTGTAAGACTTCTTACTGTGCTCACCCCAGTCCAACGCCGGCATCTCCACATCATGTCAACCCAAAGATGTGCAGGGGAGGTAGATTGTCCACTCTAAATGCTCCTTAATTGGAAAAAAGAAAAATAATTGAGTACTCTAAATTTATAAAAAAGAAAGGTAATACTGACCATTAAACCCGATTGTCAGAATAACCCACCTGGTTCACAAATGTCCTTCAGGGGAGGAAATCTGCCGTCTTTACCCGATCTGGCCTACATGTGACTCCAGGCCCATGGCAATGCTGTTGGCTCTTTTTTTTTCAGTACCAGCAGTGGTGGAATATTTTTTGTTTCTGTTACCCCTGTAATCCAACAGCAAACTGCCTCTGTGGAGGCTACCCATCTTGGGTTTAATTCTTGGTCCAACCCACATTCCACACTCCCCGGTATCCATTATCTCTATGTATAAACCGACCGAATCCCTCAATTAAATTCCAGCCTGCAACTCACACCCAGGTATACGTTATTCTCTATATAAACCACTCACCCACTCCACTTCATTCCAGCCTGTAACTCACTCCCGGGTATTTGTTAACCTACTGTTAGGAAGGGCGGCATGGTGGCGCAGTGGTTAGCACTGCTGCCTCATGGCGCCGAGGACCCCGGTTTGATCCCGGCCCCGGGTTCGATCCCGGCCCCGGGTCACTGTCCGTGTGGAGTTTGCACGTTCTCCCCGTGTCTGCGTGGGCCTCACCCCCACAACCCAAAGATGTGCAGCGGAGGTGGATTGACCACGCTAAATTGCCCCTTAATAAAAAGTCCAACTGTTAGGATACCAGACCAGACCTCGACTTGTGTTAGAATACTGGACTAAAACCCCAAACAAGTTTTCTGTTTATAAAGCTCTGAGGAAGGGACACTTAACCCCAAGAGTGATGACTCTGACCAATTGATATCTTTAATGTCATAAAAAAACTTTAATTTAGACACAGAATTAACCACATTAACAGCAAGAAGTAGATTTACAATTATCATTTAAACAAGGGAAAATACTTACTATTTATACCTCTCCATTTAGGCAACCCAATGCAGTTCAAATGCCACTTATAAATAAAGTTAACAAAACAGGCTCAGCTGTACAGACCTTTGGAGAGAGTTCCTTTTAAGAGTAGTTTTAGCACAATTCTGATCATCCTGACTGCATTTGGCAAGACTGCTGTTCAATTTAAAATCCTTCTGTTTTGTCAAAATCAAATCCTGTGGCTAACTGCAAAACTACAGACAGACCTGGCTCCTCCCATTGCTTACATTGCCTGTGTAGCCCACTAAGATGTCACATGACCTGCATGTTCATATTCTGCATTTTGCAAACATGGGCTGGTTGAGTACAGTCAGCTCCCTTGCTTGCTGTGAACACCTGGAGGGATGCACTATTTTGTGCGATCCACCAGTTGTTGGGACGTACGGCCTGTGTCGCTGGTATCGCAACGTCACTCTTTGATCTATTCATTGGGATTTCTACAGATCCACATGTTATGATTTTAGAAATCGTGTAAACAGGACTTTGCAAACTTGATGCTGAAACAGGACGCATCAAAACCATCATGGGCAGCACGGTGGTACGGTGGTTAGCACTGCTGCCTCATGGCGCCAGGGACCCGGATTCAATTCCGGCCTTGGGTGACTGTCTGTGTGGAGTTGGCATTTTCTCCCTGTGTCTGCGTGAATTTCCCCCGGGTGCTCCGGTTTCCTCCCAAAGTCCAAAGATGTGCAGGTTAGGTGGATTGGCCGTGATAAATTGGCGCTTAGTGTCGATGGATGTGCAGGTTAGGTGGGATTACGGGATGGTGGGAGTGGGCCTGGATAGGGTGTTCTTTCGGAGGGTCGGCGCAGACTCGATGGGCCAAATGACCTCCTTCTGCACTGTAGGGTTTCTATGACCCTGCAAGATAATGGCTACCCCGATCGGGCCATTAATGTGGTGTATGAATTTCACTGTTGAAATGATGACAGGTTTGTCGACCATCTGTCCCAATGACTGGTGGATCATATCAGACAGCATGTCATTTTGGCTGTTTGCAATAGATTATTGAACGTACTCAACCAGCCCATGCTTGTACAGCACACAATATAATGTCTAATGTTAGACATGCGATCTCGCAATTGGACAGCAGTTGCTGAATATTCCTGAGTGTGTTAGGAATTATACTAAGATCCAATTGAAGATTATCCGTCGAGTTGGCAATGTGGCTCTCTTATGCTTGCTGGGAGCCATATATATTCATATTTAGGGACCCATCCTCTGCAGGCAAGAAGAACATGACCAGGCATTGCACCTTTCCTAAATCAAACAGAAGTCTGGGCGACAGTAGCCCTGTGGTGCAAGTGCCATGGTAACGCCTCGACTAATCAGAGCCGACTTGCCAACCAATCAGCATCCTTCACTCTTGCAGTATAAATTGATATTCCATTTGAGATTTGGTATTCTTGCATCTGGCCTGATGAGTACAAGATGAAAAGCTTCAACCGCATGTTTCTTTTGTTCTGTGCCATTAAACGGCTATAAATTATTTCAGTGACAAGATATGATATAACAGGAGGTAAACAGGCAGTGAAAACCTCAAGGATAGAATTGGTTATGCCTAGGCATAAAAGGTTATGCCTAGAATAACGGATAGCAAGGAATGGGTTATGCGCTGTAATTTAATCAAAGGTTTCAGGGGATTTATATGTAAAATACAAGAAAGCTGCAACAGTATTACAGGCTGGAATCTAACAGACTGCTTAGCGAGGTTTATAGATAGAATAACATAGATCGAGGGCGGGATTCTCCGACCACCCGCCCCCTCCGGGGCGGAGAATCCCCGGGGGACGGAGCAAATCCCGCCCCGCTGACCCGAAATGCCAGCTGCCGTATTCTGCGGTGGTGTTTTTCGGTAGGGGGCGGGATTCCTGGCACTCCAGTCGGGGACAGATGACAGCGGCCTCCCCCTCCCCCCCCCCCCCAGCGATTATCCAGGCCCCGATGGGCCGAACGGACGTACAGTTTTGGCCAGTCCAGCTGGCGTGATTCACTCAACTCACATACCGGCGGGACCTGGCACAGGCTAGTCGGCGGGGGCGGCTGTCGGGGGGGGGGGGGGCAGTGCCCCCACGGTGGCCTGGCCCGCGATCAGGGCCCACCGATCTGCGGGCGGGCTTGTTCCGAGGGGGCACTCCTTTATTCCGTGCCGGCCACTGTAGGGCTCTGCCATGGCCGGCGTGGAGAAGGGAACCCCCCGCGCATGCTGTAAAATACGCCAGCCGGTCTGCGCATGCGCGGAGTCACGGCCGGCAGCTCCGCGCATGCGCAAGATCACACCGGCTCTTCAGCGCATGCTCGAACTCGCGTCGTCCCTTTGGTGCCAACTGGAGCGCCGCCAACCCCTCCGCCGTCCACGTAGCCCCCCCGAAAGTGCGGAGAATGCCGCACTTTCGGGGGGCTGTTGACCCTGGAGTAGTTGCCGCCAGTTCTCTTGCTGCCATGGGGACTTAGTCCCCAGAAGGGAGACTCCCGGCCCATATGTTCGAAAATTGTGATTAAATGAAAAAACAAGAAATCCATTGATTAGGAATGTGCTATGGTGATTGTATATTTAAAGAGGAAAGCACAATTTCAACATGGTGTCTGGAGTAAAGGCAGATTGGTTAAATTGATGGAACAAGGGTTTTGATATGCTAATGTGCAGGTTCAGTCGGCAGTTCGGAAGGCAAGTGCAATGTTAGCATTCATGCCAAGAGGGCTAGAATACAAGACCAGGGATGTGCTTCTGAGGCTGTATAAGGCTCTGGTCAGACCCCATTTTGAATATTGGGAGCAGTTTTGGACCCCGTATCTAAGAAAGGATGTGCTGGCCTTGGAATGGGTCCAGAGGAGGTTCACAAGAATGATCCCTGGAATGAAGAGCTTGTCATATGAGGAGTGGTTGAGGACTCTGGGTCTGTACTCATTGGAGTTTAGAAGGATGAGGGGCGGGATCTTATTGAAACTTACAGGATACTGCGAGGCCTGGATAGAATGGACGTGGAGAGGATGTTTCAACTTGTAGGAAAAACTGGAAGTAGAGGACACCATCTCAGACTAAAGGGACAAATCTTTAATACAGAGATGAGGAGGATTTTTTTCAGCCAGAGGGTGGTGAATCTGTGGAACTCTTTGCCGCAGAAGGTTGTGGAGGCCAAATCATTGAGTGTCTTTAAATCAGAGATAGATAGGTTCTTGATCAATAAGGAGATCAGGGGTTCTGGGGAGAAGGCAGGAGAATGGGGATGAGAAGCATATCAGCCATGATTGAATGGCGGAGCAGGCTCAATGGGCCCGAGTGGCCTAATTCTGCTCCTATGTCTTATGCTGATTAAGAGGATTAGTTCAGGAAAGACAAGATCAAAAGGAAAAGTAGTATCTCAGAGGCAAGTTCGCCCAATACATGGGAGCTGTTTTGAGTCCGCAAACCACAGCAGCAAGCTGTGTCCACTCCCAAAAATCTGTGCCTGGAGAAAACCTGTTTGAAAAGCCAGTTGTCTCTATCATAAGTCAGAAGCAACGGCAAAAGATTTTGGTGCCTGGTAATTAATCCCACGATTAGTTTCCAACCTTCAACCTACTTGTGGATATTTGTTACTGTGTGTGTGTAAACCACCTGAATCCTTTGGTTAGGTTCCAGCCTGAACACACTGGTCGGGCGCCCATTATTTTGTATACCAACCACTCAAACTCCTCGATTCGAATCCAGTCTGTAACACTTTCATGGGAATTTGTTGCTCTTATCTCTAATCCTTGATTAGATTCCAGTAAGAAACTCCCTCCCGAGGCTCCCATTTTTCCATATTAACCTCAACGAGATGCTAGGCTGTAATTAACTGCGGACATTGCACTGAATGGAGTGTTCGAGAGAGATAGGAATCTGCCCTATTAATATTCCCCACTAACTCGGGTGGCATGGTGGCGCCATGGTTAGCACTGCTGCCTCGCACCGCTGAGGACCCGGGTTCGATCCTGGCCCCGGGTCACTGTCTGTGTGGAGTTTGCACGTTCTCCCCGTGTCTGCGTGGGTCTCACTCCCGCAACCCAAGGGCAGCACGGTAGCATGGTGGTTAGCATAAATGCTTCACAGCTCCAGGGTCCCAGGTTCGATTCCCGGCTGGGTCACTGTCTGTGCGGAGACTGCACGTCCTCCCCGTGTGTGCGTGGGTTTCCTCCGGGTGCTCCGGTTTCCTCCCACAGTCCAAAGATGTGCGGGTTAGGTGGATTAGCCATGCTCAATTGCCCGTAGTGTCCTAAAAAGTAAGGTTAGGGGGGGGGGGTTGTTGGGTTACGGGTATAGGGCAGATACGTGGGTTTGAGTAGGGTGATCATTGCTCGGCACAACATCGAGGGCCGAAGGGCCTGATCTGTGCTGTACTGTTCTATGTTCTATGTGCAAGCTCGGTGGATTAGCCACGTTAAACTGCCCTTTAATTGGGAAAAAAAATAATTGGGTACGCCAGATTTACAAAAACAAATTCCCCAGTAGCTGCCCAATTAGATTTCAGCCTGTATAGTAATCTTTATTGTCGCAACACTGCAACGAAGTTACTGTGAAAAGCCCCTAGTCGCCACGTTCTGGCGTCTGTTCGGGTACACGGAGGGAGAATTCAGAAATGTCCAATTCACCGAACAAGCACGTCTTTCGGGATTTGTAGGAGGAAACCGGAGCACCGGGAGGACACGGGGAGAACGTGCAGACTCTGCACAGACAGTAACCTAAGCCAGGAATCGTACCCAGGACCCTGGCACTGTGAAGCAACTGTGCTGCCGTGCCGCCCACTTGTCACTCATCCATAGGTTATTCCATAAACAAACCCCAAAACCCCTTGGAATAGATTGTGGCCCGTCATTCACACATGGGAATATACGAATTCCCAAAGCCCTTTATTAGATTCCAACCTCCCATTCATTCACGGCAGTCTGGTATTCTGTCTATCATCTCTACTGCTCATCCCCAACACTCAGATCCCTGGATTTGTTCCTTGCCTTTCACTTAATCCCAGCTGTCTGCTATTTAGCATATACTTGTTTGAAGTGCTGTACATTCTGTGCTTTGCTTGTTCTGATATGTGACATTGCCAACGGAACTTGGCCTCTGATGCTGCTGTCTGTCTGTTGGGTTTGGTGATGGCTGCCAGAGTTGTGTTCGATGTTCGCTGGAAGGTCTGCCAAGATATTTCTGCTGTGAAGCTGCCGGGTCTTCTCAGTAGCCACGAGGATACTTACTGGAATGCGTTCAGTGATTTTTGGGATATGATGAGCAATTGCGAGGATTGATTGGTTGCGGGATCGCTTAGCTCTGTCTGTCACTTGCTACTTTCGCTGCTTGGCACACAGGTATTCCTCCTGCAACGAAAGGGAAAATGCTGGAAAATCTCAGCAAGTCTGGCAGCATCTGTAGGGAGAGAAAAGAGCCAACGTTTCGAGTCCGATGACTCTTTGTCAAAGCTGCGTATTCCTTCTGCGTTGCGTTGGAGAGCAGTCGGATGAGAGGCACATGACCAGCCAGAGCCAATGGGAAGCCAGTGCTCTGCACCAATGTCAGTGCTCATATCCATACCACCACAGTGTCTTCGTACATTAGATATAGGAGCAGAATTAGGCCATTCGGCCCATCGAGTCTGCTCCGCCATTTGAATGAAATGAAAATCGCTTATTGTCACGAGTAGGCTTCAAATGAAGTTACTGTGAAAAGCCCCTAGTCGCCACATTCCGGCGCCTGTTCGGGGAGGCTGGTACGGGACTTGAACCGTGCTGCTGGCCTGCCTTGGCCTGCTTTCAAAGCCAGCAATTTAGCCCTGTGCTAAACCAGCCCCTGATATGGCTGATATGTTTCTCATCTATTACCTACAATGTGACAGACCAAGAGCTGGATTGCAAAATCAGCCAGAGCATCTCCTCCCGGGAACACATGGCCTAGGAGTAGGAATAGGCAATTTAGTCTCCCGAGCCTACACACCCTCAATGTGATCACGGCTGATCCCATCCTGGCTTCAACTCCACCATACTGCCCGTTCTCCATAACCCTTCAACCCATTACCAATTAAAAATCTGTCTAACTCCTCCTTAAATTTACTCACTGTCCCAGCATGCACCGCACTCTGGGGTAACGAATTCCACAGATTCACAACCCTTTGGGAGAAGTAGTTTCTCCTCAAATCTGTTTTAGATTTACTACCTCTTACCCTGAGACTATGACCTCCCGTTTTAGAATGCCCCACGAGAGGAAGCATCCACTCCACGTCTACTTTATCCGTGCCTTTTAGCATCTTGTCTACCTCAATTTGATCTCCCCTCATTCTTCTACACTCTAGAGAATATCGGCCTAAACTGTTCGATCTCTCTTCATACGACAAGCCCCTCATCTCTGGAATCAATCTCGTGAACCTCCTCTGAACTGCCTCCAATGCCACTACATCTTACCTCGAATAAGGTGCACAATACTCCAGGCGCAGCCTCACCAATGCCTTGAATAGCTGCAACAACACTTCCTTACCTTTATACTCCATTCCTTCTGCTGCAAACGCCTAACGCTCCATTTGCTTTCTTTATTATCTGCTGTACCTGCAGGCTCGTTTTCTGTGCCTCATGCACGAGGACACCCAGATCCCTCTGCAGCGCAGCTCCCCGAAGTCTCTCCCCGTTTAGATAATAGGTTGCCTTCCCATTTTTTAGACCAAAATGCATGACCTCACACTTATCCACGTTAAACTCTATCTGCCACATTTTGGCCCACGCTCCTATCTGTATCCATGTGTAAGGTTCTTATTTCCCCATTGCAACTTGCTGTCCCACCTATTTTTGTGTCATGTGAATTTGGCGATAGAACCTTCTGTCCCTGTATCCAAGTCGTTACTATAGATTGTAAATATCTGGGGCACAAGGGCCGAACCCTGAGGACCCCCCACGTCTTGCCATCCAGAAAATGACCCATTTATCTTGACTCTCTAGCTCCTGTCTGCCAGCCAGTCTTCTATCCAAGCTACTGAGCTACCACTAATCCCATGTGATTCCAGCTTGTGAATTAACTTTCTGTGCGGCACCTTATCAAACGCCGTCGGGAAGTCCAGACACACAACATCTACAGGATCTCCAATATCCACTTTGCTTGTTAAATCTTCAAAGAACTCTGGCAAATTAGTCAAACATGATTTGCCCTTCATAAAACCATGCTGTCTTCGCTGGGTCGAAAACACCATTGGCCAGGATGTATTGAGCAGCTGCTGGGATAGGATCCCAGGAAGATAGGAACCGGGAGGAGGCCATTCAGCCCATCGAGCTTGTCCTCCGATTCAGAGGGATCATGGCTGACCTGTGACCTAACAGCACCAAACTACTTATTTGCCTTCAGTTAACAGGAATCTATCGATCTCCAATTTAAAATTAACAATTACTGTTTGTGGAAGAGAGTTCGTCTGACACATAGGGCGGGATTCTCCTCCCCCCTCCCCCGGGAGGGTCAGAGAATCGCCGGGGTAGGGGGGGGGGGGGCGTAAATCCCGCCCTGCCGCGCCGACGCTGCCCGCGATACTCTCCGCCCCCCCCCCCCCCAAAAACCCTGTCGACATGAATCGCGCTGCCCGCCTCGCAGAATGACGAGGACTGGCACGACGCAATGGGTCCCGGGGCCGCCCGAATTTCTGGTCACGCCGGCGTAAATCGAACCACCTATCTAACGGCGTCAACCTGTCGTGATGGTTGACGCCAGCCAGCGCGGAGGTAGGGGTCGGCGTGGGACGGCCGCCGGAAAAGTGATGGCACGGCCGCGGTTGTTGGCGGGGGGGGGGGGGGGGGTGCGCAGGAACCGTTGGAGCGTGCGTGCCGGAGGGGGGGAGGGGGAGGGCTGTGGGGGAGGAGAGGGGGGAGGAGAAGAGGGAGGGTGGGGCGGGGGAGGGGGGAGGCGGGAGAAGGGGAGAGGGGAGGAGGGGGATAGGGGGGAGGAGGAGGGGGAGAGGGGGAGAGGAGGGGGGGAGGGGGGGAGGAGAGGGGGGATGGGGTTGGGGTGGGTGCCCACCTGGCCAGGTGCCAGCTTGCCACAGTCGCGATCATGCAGCCCATGGCACCTGGCTGTGGGGGGGGGGGCGGATGGGGGGTAATGATGGTCTGCCGTCTATGACCTCCCACCCCTACCCCCCCAGCCCCTGCAGGCCGTTATGTTTGGGCATCACCCAGCGATGTTGGCCGCCGTGGCGAGAGCCGCCCTTTGACATGTTGTCCTGGGGAAGCAGGAGTGTGCCAGGGAGGCGGCGGAGGCTGCCGCAGAGGAGCGTGCCGCAGAGGGGCAGGTGGCAGCTGCCCAGGCTGGAGGGCCGCCCGCCCGACAGGACGAGGAGGAGGAGGAGGAGAAGGTGGTGCCACGGCGTCAGAGACGCCAGTTGAGGCCCCGTGTGTACCGGCCCCGCTCGTCGTGCCCGGGCCACACGGACCGGGTAATGCAGGAGGAGACTCAGGATGAGCCGGGAGACCGTCGCCCATGGCACACCTGGCACCGCGTGGCACTGGGGGAGGACACCCTCTCCCCGTGGCCGTCAAGGTCACGTTGGCCCTGAACTTTTATGCCACGGGGTAATTTCAGTCGGCGAGTGGGGACCTGTCTGGCACCTCGCAGACATCGGCGCATCCGTGCAGTGTCAGACACCCCGTTTGCCATTGCGGACCGCTATATTCAGTTCCCTGTGGACCGTGCCCATGAGGGTGCCTGGGCAGCGGAATTCGCTGCCATGGTCAGGATGCCCATGGAATAGGAAGGGGACCTACTCCATGAACGTGTAGGTGGTCTGTGACCACCGCATGAGGAATCCTGCACGTCTGTGCCTGGTACCCGGGCAGTGCACATGACTCATTCATATTGGCGCAATCTTTCATCCCCACCATGTTCGAGGGACGCTGCCCCCCCCCCCCCCCCCCCCCCCCCCCGTAGCTGAGGGGCTGGTTGCTGGGCGACAGGGGTTACCTGTTGCGGTGGTGGCTGATGACGCCTATACGGAGGCCACAGACTGACGTGGAGAACCGCTACAACGATGCCCATGCAGCGGCCAGGGGGTGTGATAGAGAGGTGCTTCGGGCTGCTGAAGATGCGTTTCAGGTGCCTGGACCGCTCTGGAGGGGCCCTCCGGTACCCGTCAGATAGGGTCGGCCGCATCGTTGTGGCCTGCTGCGCCCTGCACAACATCGCCCACACTCACCTGAGGGGACGACGTCCGATCACCCCTCACACACACACTGGCACTCACCTCACACCACACCCCCGCATGCATCGGACAGAGCACAGAGGCAGCTTCTGTAGGTGTGAAAGTGATTTTAATGACTAACAGTTCATACACGTGCCCTGGCCCCTATAACTAATCTGTGCTCTGCACCTGTGCCAACTTACTCAGTGTCTAATTGTTTGGCCTTGCAGGCCCTATGACTACGTCTAGGTGGTTCCCCAGACGGTGCAGCAGAACTGGAGGCGGACTCCTGTGATTCCTGCCCTGTGACTCGGGATCCCTTTGGCGGCCGTTTCCTGGGGCAGCCCGGCCTGGATGGGCCAGGCTGCGGCTTGGGCGAGGGGAATGGCGAGCTGCCAGCCTGTCCTGCCCATTGCCCACCAGATGCACCTGGGATGGAAGGGGGGGGGGGGGGGGGGGGAGTCCAAGGTGTCACGGTGTTCCGGGACCTCCCCTACAGGGGGACCCGGACCGGGCCCCAGCACCTCCTCCTCCCTCCGGGTGCCCGATGGCCCCTGGGCCTCGACATGGGTCGGGGATCCGATCGGACCGATCATCTGCAGGTTTGCAGCCATGGAGCTCAGGGAGTTGGCCATCCCTGTCTGTGTCTGGGTGACGCTGACCAGCACCTGAGCAATGGCGGCAATGCCCTCAGCAATGGCCTGCTGAGACTGGGCCATGGCCTGCTGAGACTGGGCCATGGCCTGCTGGGACTGGGCCGTGGCCTGCTGATACTGGGCCATGGCTTGCTGAGACTGGGCCATGGCCTGCTGATACTGGGCCATGGCCTGCTGAGACTAGGCCATGGCCTGCTGGGACTGGGCCATGGCCTGCTGGGACTGGGCCGTGGCCTGCTGAGACTGGGCCATGGCCTGCTGAGATTGGGCCATTGCCTGCTGATACTGGGCCATGGCCTGCTGAGATTGGGCCATTGCCTGCTGATACTGGGCCACGGCCTGCTGAGACTGGGCCACGGCCTGCTGGGACTGGGCCACGGCCTGCTGAGACTGGGCCGTGGCCTGCTGAGACTGGGCCGTGGCCTGCTGATACTGGGCCACGGCCTGCTGAGACTGGGCCGTGGCCTGCTGAGACTGGGCCGTGGCCTGCTGAGACTGGGCCGTAGCCTGCTGAGACTGGGCCGTTGCCTGCTGAGACTGGGCCGTGGCCTGCTGAGACTGGGCCGTGGCCTGCTGAGACTGGGCCACGGCCTGCTGAGACTGGGCCACGGCCTGCTGAGACTGGGCCATGGCCTGCTGAGACTGGGCCGTGGCCTGCTGAGACTGGGCCACTGCCTGCTGAGACTGGGCCAAGGCCTGCTGAGACTGGGCCACGGCCTGCTGAGACTGGGCCATGGATTGCTGAGACTGGGCCACGGCTTGCTGAGACTGGGCCGTTGCCTGCTGGGACTGGGCCGCGGCCTGCTGAGACTGGGCCAAGGCCTGCTGAGACTGGGCCACGGCCTGCTGAGACTGGGCCATGGCCTGCTGGGACTGGGCCACGGCCTGCAGAGACTGGGCCATGGCCTGCTGGGACTGGGCCACGGCCTGCAGAGACTGGGCCATGGCCTGCTGAGACTGGGCCATGGCCTGCTGAGACTGGGCTATGGCCTGCTGATACTGGGCCGTGGCCTGCTGAGACTGGGCCATGGCCTGCTGAGACTGGGCCATGGCCTGCTGGGACTGGGCCATGGCTTGCTGAGACTGGGCCATGGCCTGCTGATACTGGGCCATGGCCTGCTGATACTGGGCCATGGCCTGCTGGGACTGGGCCATGGCCTGCTGGGACTGGGCCATGGCCTGCTGGGGCTGAGCCATGGCCTGCTGGGACTGGGCCATGGCCTGCTGAGATTGGGCCATTGCCTGCTGAGACTGGGCCATGGCCTGCTGAGACTGGGCCATGGCCTGCTGAGACTGGGCCATGGCCTGCTGAGACTGGGCCATGGCCTGCTGAGACTGGGCTATGGCATTCAGAGCCTCTGCGATCTGCTGCTGGCTCTGGCTCATGGCTTCCTGTGAGAGGGCAGCCATGTCCTGGGCCACGGACGCTGCCTGCACAGAAAGCCCGAGACCTTGTATACTGCGACCCATGTCTGACACCGTCGCACCCATTGCCTCCACCGCGGATGCCACCCGTGTGGTTTAAGCCTGGGTGGCATGCATGACCGGCACCACTCCCAGCTCCTGCACGCGGGTGAATTCCTCCACCTGCGTCTGCAGCTGCCGCAAGCCGGCCGTCACCCCCTTCGATCGTCCTTTGGTCCGTGATCGGGTCTATGGGTGGGTGTGGGAACTCCAGGAACCCGGGACCCATCTGGGCGGCAGCTGGTTGCTTGCGCCGGGCTACCCTCCGACCGCCCGGCCCCTTGGCTGCTCCTACCTCCACCTGCTGTACCGGGACGGCTGTGTTGTGCTCACCAGTGAGTGTCCCAGATGCTTCATCGCTAAAGTGCCCAACCAAGGTGAGTGTCTCTGTGATGGTGGAGGGTGTAGGAGATAGCAGTGGTGTAATGGTGTGCTCCTCATCCTACCCGAATTCCAGGGTCCCGTGGAGTGTATTAGGGTCCATCTGTCCCCTGTGTGTGGGTATCGTGTGTGTCAGTGTCCTGGGTGTCAGTGTCCTGGGCGTCAGTGTCCTGGGCGTCAGTGTCCTGGGTGTCAGTGTCCTGTGCGTCAGTGTCCTGGGTGCAGTGTGCTGGGTGTCAGTGTCCTGGGTGTCAGTGTCCTGGGCGTCAGTGACCTGGGCGTCAGTGCCCTGGGCGTCAGTGTCCTGGGTGTCAGTGTCCTGGGCGTCAGTGACCTGGGCGTCAGTGTCCTGGGCGTCAGTGTCCTGGGCGTCAGTGTCCTGGGCGTCAGTGTCCTGGGCGTCAGTGTCCTGGGCGTCAGTGCCCTGGGCGTCAGTGTCCTGGGTGTCAGTGTCCTGGGCGTCAGTGACCTGGGCGTCAGTGTCCTGGGCGTCAGTGTCCTGGGCGTCAGTGTCCTGGGCGTCAGTGTCCTGGGCGAGTGTGTCTTGTGTGTCAGTGTCCTGGGTGTCAGTGTCCTGTGTGTCAGTGTCCTGGGTGTCAGTGTCCTGGGTGTCAGTGTCCTGGGCGTCAGTGTCCTGGGCGAGTGTGTCCTGGGAGTCAGTGTCCTGGGCGTCAGTGACCTGGGCGTCAGTGTCCTGGGCGTCAGTGTCCTGGGTGTCAGTGTCCTGGGCGTCAGTGACCTGGGCGCCAGTGTCCTGGGTGTCAGTGTCCTGGGTGTCAGTGTCCTGAGTGTCAGTGTCCTGGGTGTCAGTGTCCTGGGCGTCGGTGTCCTGGGCGTCAGTGTCCTGGGCGTCAGTGTCCTGGGTGTCAGTGTCCTGGGTGTCGGTGTCCTGGGCGTCAGTGTCCTGGGTGTCAGTGTCCTGGGCGTCGGTGTCCTGGGCGTCAGTGTCCTGGGTGTCAGTGTCCTGGGTGTCGGTGTCCTGGGCGTCAGTGTCCTGGGCGTCAGTGTCCTGGGCGTCAGTGTCCTGGGCGTCAGTGTCCTGGGCGTCAGTGACCTGGGCGTCAGTGTCCTGGGTGTCGATGTCCTGGGTGTCAGTGTCCTGGGCGTCAGTGTCCTGGGCGTCAGTGTCCTGGGCGTCAGTGTCCTGGGCGTCAGTGTCCTGGGCGTCAGTGTCCTGGGCGGGTGTGTCCTGGGCGGGTGTGACCTGGGCGGGTGTGCCCTGGGTGGGTGTGTCCTGTATGTGGGTCTGCTGGGTGCTTGTGTCCCGTGTGTCAGTGTCCTGGGTTGGCTGCGCCGGGGCCCAGTTGCTGTGGCTGTCCTCCTGGTCACTGGGTGTGGCCCGCATCCGTCACCGCACTCGCAATAGATGGGGCGGCATCCGCCTGGTGCTCCGGGTCTGTCCCTGGCTCGTTGCCGCCCTGGGACGTCCTGGGGACGGTCGGTATCCACGGGGATAGGTGGGTCGATGTTTGGTCCTGCAACACACAATACAGCAGCATGGTTAGACACACGGGCGGGGTTCGGGGGAAGGGGGATAAGGGGATATGGGGGAAGGGGGGATATGGGGGAAGGGGGATATGGGGGAAGGGGGGATATGGGGGATAAGGGGATATGGGGGAAGGGGGGATATGGGGGAAGGGGGATATGGGGAAAGGGGGGATATGGGGGGATATGGGGAAGGGGGGATATGGGGAAAGGGGGGATATGAGGGAAGGGGGATATGGGGGAAGGGGGATATGGGGGAAGGGGAGATATGGGGGAAGGGGGATATGGGGGGGGGGGGATATGGGGGAAGGGGGGATATGGGAAAAGGGGGGATATGGGAAAAGGGGATATGGGAAAAGGGGGGATATGGGAAAAGGGGGGATATGGGAAAAGGGGGGATATGGGAAAAGGGGGGATATGGGGAAAGGGGGGATATGGGGAAGGGGGGATATGGGGGAAGGGGGATATGGGGAGGGGGGATATGGGGGACGGGGGATATGGGGAAAGGGGGGATATGGGGAAGGGGGATATGGGGGAAGGGGGATATGGGGGAAGGCGGGATATGGGGGAAGGCGAGATATGGGGGAAGGGGGATATGGGGGAAGGGGGATATGGGGAAGGGGATATGGGGGAAGGCGGGATATGGGGGAAGGAGAGATATGGGGGAAGGGGGATATGGGTGAAGGGGGGTATGGGGAAGGGGGGATATGGGAAAAGGGGGGATATGGGAAGGGGGGATATGGGAAAAGGGGGGTTATGGGAAAAGGGGGGATATGGGAAAAGGGGGGATATGGGAAAAGGGGGGATATGGGGAAAAGGGGGGATATGGGAAAGGGGGGATGGGGATATGGGGAAAGGGGGGGATATGGGGGAAGGGGGATATGGGGGAGGGGGGATATGGGAAAGGGGGGGATATGGGGGAAGGGGGATATGGGGGAGGGGGATATGGGGAAGGGGGGATATGGGGGACGGGGATATGGGGAAAGGGGGGATATGGGGAAGGGATATGGGGGAAGGGGGATATGGGGGAAGGCGGGATATGGGGAAGGAGAGATATGGGGGAAGGGGGATATGGGGGAAGGGGGATATGGGGGAAGGCGGGATATGGGGAAGGAGAGATATGGGGGAAGGGGGATATGGGTGAAAGGGGGGTATGGGGAAGGGGGGATATGGGGAAGGGGATAAGGGGAAAGGGGGATTTGGTTGTTATGGGGGAGGGGGGATATGTGGGAGGGGGATTTGGTTGGTATGGGCAAGGGGGGATATGGGGGAAGGAGGATATGGGGGATATGGAGGAAGGGGGATATGAGGGAAGGGGACATGGGGGAAGGGGGGATATGGGGGATATGGAGGAAGGGGGATATGAGGGAAGGGGATATGGGGAGGGGGATATGGGAGATATGTGGAAGGGGGGATATGGGGGAAGGGGGATATGGGGGAGGGGGGTATATGGGAAGGGGGATATGGGGGTAGGGGGGATATGGGGAGGGGGTATATGGGGAGGGGGTATGAGGGATATGGGGAAGGGGGATATGGGGAAAGGGGGATATGGGGAAAGGGGATATGGGGGAAGGGGGTAGGGGAATATGGGGGAGGGGTGTATGGGGAGGGGGTGTATGGGGGAAGGGGGATATGGGGAAGGGGAATATGGGGAAGGGGGTATATGGGGGGGATATGGTGGAAGGGGGATATGGGGGAAGGGGGGATATGGGGAAGGGGGGATATGGGGAAGGGGGGATATGGGGGAGGGGGGATATGGGGAAGGGGGGATATGGGGGAGGGGGGATATGGGGGAAGGGGGGATATGGGGGAGGGGGGTATGGGGAAGGGGGGATATGGGGAAGGGGATACGAGGGAAATGAATATGGGGATATGGGGAAGGGGGTATGGGGGAGGGGGATATGGGGAGAGGATATGGGGGAAGGGGGATATGGGGGAGAGGGATATGGGGGAAGGGGATATGGGGGAGGGGGGATATGGGGAAGGGGGGATATGGGGAAGGGGGATATGAGGGAAATGAATATGGGGATATGGGGAAGGGATAAAGGGGCAACAGTGTTAGGCAGACATATACATGCGGACCAGCGGTTGTGTGTATGTTGGCAGAGGTTCACAACCCATCCTGCCACTGCAGCCTGCGTGGGTGGGTGCAGCCATGTCGGTTGCACCTCGAGCTGTGACGCCTATTGGGGGTGGTGGGTGGGGGGGGGGGGGGGGTGTACTCGCCTTGGCTGCCCTGACAAGGTCATTGACCTTCTTGTGACACTGGATGCCTGTCCTTGCTGTTATGGCCACGGCACTGACGGCCTCTGCCACCTCCCTCCCACAGGCACCGGCTGAGGTGTGGTTCGACCTGTGGCCGCGTCCGGGGTACAGGGCCTCCCTCCTCTGCGTCCAGGAGCGATTCTTCGATGTCCCGCTTCTGGAACCTCGGCGCTGCGTGGCGGGCGGCCATTTTGCCGGGGGGGGTCCGGCTGCGACGCCGCGCACAACCGTGATGGGTGCCGCTGCCGCGAATGGCGTCACGCCACTGCTAGCCCATTCCCGGCCGGAGAATTCGTGACGTTCCGGTGCAGCCCTATGCCGGAGTTTCTGGCGCGTTTTTGGCGCCGGCGTCGGGCCATGGCGCCAATTCACGGAGAATCCCGCCCATTGTGTTTAGAAGAGTTCATTAACTTAATTCCTGAAAATATTGGCTGTAATATTCACACTGTAACCCCCCCTCCCCCCCCCCCCCCCCCCCCCCCAGTCCGAGGCTCCATAACCAGCGGGAATCGTTGCTCTCGATGTGAGTTATCCCCTCTCCTCAATATTTTGAAAATTTCGATAAAGTAACCCTTCAATCTTCTAAATTCCAGGGACTACCGCCCTGGTTTATGTTCTCACTCCCCGAAACGTAACCCTTTTGAGGTCTGGTCAACTGAGACTGGATTCCCATCAAGGCCATGGCTGGGTTATTGGACCCCAGCGTTGGTCTGTCCCGGGCTTTGTGTGGCTGAAGCAGGACTTCGCCCTCCTTGGATTCGAGACCTCGCGATATAAAGGCCGGCGCTCCATTCGCCTTTTTGATCCCTTGTTTACCTGTTTGCGACATTTTTACGGTCTAAGTGCCCAAACCTAGCTGGTGGAAGGAACGTATGTGGCGGCTGCTGGGATGTATTCACTGGTTGCTTGGATATGTACGGCGTTGCCGCGATATGTTCTGTGGCTACCAGGGTGGTCATGGGTATGCGTCCATTGGTTGCCGGGGCGGTTGTTGGGATTTGTCCATTCATCGCCAGGATGGTTGCCGGTGGTCGCAGTGGTTGACGGGCCAGTCACCGCAATATGTTCAGTGGTTTCCAGGGTGATTGCCGGGAAGCGTTCCGGTTTCCTGAATCGTTGCAAGGATATGTTTCGGCTGCCAGGCTGAAAGATTTACCGAGACTCGTTCAGCGGCTGTTGTGTCAGCTCATTGGGTGCTGGGTGCTCATTGGAATGTGTTTAGTAATTTAGCTATTATTTATCCTTTCCAGGGGTTTGGCTGTCGCTGGCTAGGCCCAGCATTTATTGCCCACCTCTAATTGCCTCTTGAGAAGGTGGTGGTGAGTGATCTTCTTGAGCCTCTGCAGCCCATCTGGTGTAGGCACACCCACTGTGCTGTCAGGGAGGGAATTCCGGGATTTTGACCCAGTGACAGTGAAGGAACGGATGATATATTTCAAAGTCAGGGTGGCGAGTGGCTTGGAGGGGAACCTCCAGGGGGTGGGGTTCCCTTGCGCCTGCTGCCCTTGTCCTTCTCGATGGTAGAGGTTTGTGGGTTTGGAAGGTGCTGCCGAAGGAGCTTTGGCGAGTTCCTGCAGTGCATCTTGTAGAGGGGACACACGGCTGACACTGTGTGTTGGTGGTGGAGGGATGTTGTTCAGTGGTTGCCGGGGTGGTTGCTGGGCAGTGGTTGCTCAGATGGTTGTTGGGATGTTTGCCGAGTTGTGTTCAGTGGTTGTCAGGGTGGTTGCCGGGTTGTGTGGAATGGTTGTCGGGATGTGTCCAGTTGTCGCTTGGGTGGTTGCTGGGAGGTATTCGGGGTGTGCCAGTGTGGTTGCTGGGTAGCGGTTGCCGGGATGGTTGCCAGGATGTGTTAAGTGGTTGCCGGGGTGGTTGCCAGGATGTGTTCACTGGTTGCTGGGGTGGTTACCGGGATGTGTTCAATGGTTGGAAGGAAGTGTTTCGTTGTTGCCCGGGGTTGGTTGCTGGGCAGTGGTTGCCGGGGTGGTTGCCAGGATGTGTTCACTGGTTGCTGGGATGGTTGCCGGGATGTGTACAAGTAGTTGCCCGGGGTTGGTTGCTGGGCATGTGATTGCCGGGATGGTTGCCAGGATGTGTTCAGCGGTTGCTAGGGTGGTTGCTGGGAGGAGTTCAGTGGTTGCCAGCATGGTTGCTGGGCAGCGGTTGCCGGGATGGTTGCCGGGATGGTTGCCAGGATGTGTTCAGCGGTTGCCAGGATGTGTTCAGTTGTTGCTAGGGTGGTTGCTGGGAGGAGTTCAGTGGTTGCCAGTATGGTTGCTGGGCAGCGGTTGCCGGGCTGGTTGCCAGGATGTGTTCAGCGGTTGCCAGGATGTGTTCAGCTGTTGCTAGGGTGGTTGCTGGGAGGAATTCAGTGGTTGCCAGCATGGTAGCTGGGCAGCGGTTGCCGGGATGGTTGCCGGGATGGTTGCCAGGATGTGTTCACTGGTTGCTGGGGTGGTTACCGGGATGTGTTCAATGGTTGCAAGGAAGTGTTCCGCTGTTGCCCGGGGGTTGGTTGCTGGGCAGTGGTTGCCGGGCTGGTTGCCAGGATGTGTTCACTGGTTGCCAGGATGTGTTCACTGGTTGTCAGCATGGTTGCTGGGCAGTGGTTGCCGGGATGGTTGCCAGGATGTGTTCACTGGTTGTCAGCATGGTTGCTGGGCAGTGGTTGCCGGGATGGTTGCCAGGATGTGTTCACTGGTTGTCAGCATGGTTGCTGGGCAGTGGTTGCCGGGATGGTTGCCAGGATGTGTTCACTGGTTGTCAGCATGGTTGCTGGGCAGTGGTTGCCGGGATGGTTGCCAGGATGTGTTCACTGGTTGTCAGCATGGTTGCTGGGCAGTGGTTGCCAGGATGTGTTCAGCGGTTGCCCCCCCCCCCCCCCCCACCTCCCCTCCCCCTCGCACTCCGGCTCCAGTGCAGCGTGAAGCTGCTCTGACAGAACCTGCGTGGCTGTCCTCTGCAGTGAATCCTTTCGCATTAAAATCTGTCCTATTTTCCTCGGGGCTGAAAGGATCGGGCGGGCAAAGAGGGGGGGGGGGGGGGTTGGGGTTGGCTGCCAGTTGCTCCCTAACCTGGGGCCCGGGTTGGTGCCCGCCCCGTGCCTGGGGTCCAAGCCGGCGATGATGGTATTTCTGGCTGCGTCGTGCAGGGGGTAGGTTACACACTGCAGCATCCCACTTTCACTGAATGTGCTGAGGTCAGACAAGGAGATGGAATAGAGGAACTGCAGCACTCCCCCCACCACGAGGACTCCAGGATCTGTGTGTGTGTGTGTGTGTGTGTGCGGGACGACGGTGGGAGGGACGGTGGGAGGGAGGGAGGGAGGGGGGTGGGGTGGGGGAGCTGAGTGATCTCAGTGTCTCTCCTCTGTACCTGCAGCTGGACGACTGGATTAATGAGAAGATGCTGACGGTCCGGACCACGTCACACGACGATGTTCAGAAGCTGCACAAGAAATGGCTGAAGCACCAGGCGTTTATGTCAGAGCTGGCCCTGAACCGGGAATGGCTGTCTAAGATTGAGAAGGTAAGGAAGGAGGGAGGGAGGGGGTGGGGGGAGGGTGTGGAGTTGGGGGGTGGGGTGGGGTTTGCTGCTGTGTGAGAATGTGACTCAGGACAAGCGACTCCCACGTTGGCTGTCCTCCCACCCCTCGCCCCTCACCTCTCTCCCCCCACCCCCCCACACACACACACACACGGAGAGAAGGTGCAGACTCCGCACAGACAGTGGCCCGAGCCGGGCGGCGGGGGGGGGGGGGATCGAACCCAGGACCCTGGCGCTGTGAGACCGCACTGCTGCCCACTGTGCCACCGCGCCGTCCTGATTTGCGGGTGTCCCGGCTTATTGTGGCGGCGGGGGGTGGGGGGGGGGTGGTCCCAGCTTTATTGTGGGGGCCCTGGGGGGGGGGGGGTCCCAGCTTTATTGTGGGGGCCCTGGGTTATTTCGGCGACTCTGGATTAATTGAGGGTCCGGCGTTAGAGGGTCCGGGGGTTATTTGAGGGTCCGGGCATATTTTGGGAGCCCTGGGTTACTTTGAGGGTCCTGCCACGTTTTTGGAGGTCACGGCTTAGTTTGAGGGTCCCGTCTTATTTTCTGAGGGGGGTGGGGGGCTGCGTTCAAGGTTATTTTGAAGGCTGGGAGGGAGGGGGGGGGGGGGGTGGTCCCAAATTATTTTGGCATCCTGTGTTGTTTGAGGGCACCGGGTCACGTCAGCGTATGGGACAGGTGCGGGGTCCCAAGTTATTCCCGGGTGTTGTCCATCTCTGCGTTTCTAATCCTTGCTGCTTCCCTTCCATTCAGCTATTTATGAAATTGCTCAATTCTATCATTGTGTTAAATATGAGCTAAAGATTTGAGATGGGCAGGGTCCGCCCCTGAAGCTCCACATCTGGTTCCTGATGTGTGAGTGGGACTGTGTTGGGTCTTATATAACATAACACAGCGAGGGACCTATACATTAGCACACGTTACGCCGTAGATAATGTATAGCATCAGAATGACTCATTTTTTATGTAATATGTGCTGAACTGTTTGTTTAATATTAAATTATGTATTATACAATATATGATACTGTGTGTAAGATATGGTATATATGTATGGTATATGCACCATCATTGACTGGAATGTATAGATTATTTCTGCATTATGCGTATATAATATGTAGGTTATCATTGACAATGATCTATTCTGCACCATGGACCGGGCAACAAGAACTAAACAGAACCTTTGACCTCCTCAGGATGTTCCTTCCAATATCAAAATGGCAAAAGGATGGTCACTGTGATTAATTCAGTGACTGTGGCAGCTAACTCACGCACAACACGATCCCACACATGGAAATGAGACAAAGGCCCAGGTTATTTGCTTTTGAGTGTGCTGTGGGGGAGGGGGTGGTGAGTTAACTAAGGCAGGAAAACAGGCAGAGCCCGCCTGCTCCATTTCAAAATCAGGCCATGGGGATTTAGCTCGGGAAAGGACAAATAAAGATTTCATCCAAAAGGCGACACCTCTGACAGTGCAGCACTCCCTCAGTACTGACCCTCTGACAGTGCGGCACTCTCTCAGCACTGACCCTCTGACAATGCGGCACTCCCTCAGTACTGACCCTCTGACAGTGCAGCACTCTCTCAGCACTGACCCTCTGACAGTGCGGCACTCCCTCAGCACTGACCCTCCTACAGTGCAGCACTCCCTCAGTACTGAACCTCTGACAGTGCGGCACTCCCTCAGTACTGACCCTCTGACAGTGCAGTACTCCCTCAGTGTTAACCCTCTGACAGTGCAGCACTCCCTCAGTGTTAACCCTCTGACAATGCAGCACTCCATCAGTACTGACCCTTTGACAGTGCAGCGCTCCCTCAGTACTGACCCTCTGACAGTGCGGCACTCCCTCAGTACTGACCCTCTGACAGTGCAGGACTCCTTCAGTACTGACCCTCTGACAGTGCAGCACTCGCTCAGCACGGACCCTCTGACAGTGCAGCACTCCCTTAACACTGACACTCTGACAGTGCGGCACTCCATCAGCACTGACCCTCTGACAGTGCAGCACTCCCTCAGTACTGACCCTCTGACAGTGCAGCACTCCCTCAGTACTGACCCTCTGACAGTGCAGCACTCCCTCAGTACTGACCCTCTGACAGTGCAGCAGTCCCTCAGTACTGACCCTCTGACAGTGCAGCACTCCCTCAGTGTTAACCTTCTGACAGTGCAGCACTCCCTCAGTGTTAACCCACTGACAGTGCAGCACTCCCTCAGTACTGATCCGCTGACAGTCCGGCACTCCGTCAGTACTGACCCGCTGACAGTGCGGCACTCCGTCAGCACTGACCCTCTGACAGTGCAGCACTCTCTCAATACTGACCCTCTGACAGTGCGGCACTCCCTCAGTGTTAACCTTCTGACAGTGCAGCACTCCCTCAGTATTGACTCTCTGACAGTGCAGCACTCCCTCAGTACTGACCCTCTGACGGTGCAGTACTCGCTCAGTGTTAACCCACTGACAATGCAGTACTCCCTCAGTACTGACCCGCTAATAGTGCGGCACTCCGTCAGCACTGACCCTCTGACAGTGCAGCACTCCCTCAGTACTGACCCTCTGACAGTGCGGCACTCGCTCAGTACTGACCCTCTGACAGTGCAGCACTCCCTCAGTACTGACCCTCTGACGGTATAGCACTCCATCAGCACTGACCCTCTGACAGTGCAGCACTCCCTCAGTACTGACCCTCTGACAGTGCAGCACTCCCTCAGTACTGACCCTCTGACAGTGCAGCACTCCCTCAGTGTTAACCTTCTGACAGTGCAGCACTCCCTCAGTACTGAACGTCTGACAGTGCAGCACTCCCTCAGTATTGACTCTCTGACAGTGCAGCACTCCGTCAGTACTGACCCTCTAACAGTGCAGTACTCCCTCAGTGTTAACCCACTGACAATGCAGCACTCCCTCAGTACTGAACCGCTGACAGTGCGGCACTCCGTCAGTACTGACCCGCTGACAGTGCGGCACTCCGTCAGCACTGACCATCTGACAGTGCAGCACTCCCTCAGTACTGACCCTCTGACAGTGCGGCACTCCCTCAGTACTGACCCTCTGACAGTGCAGCACTCCCTCAGTACTGACCCTCTGACAGTATAGCACTCCATCAGCACTGACCCTCTGACAGTGCAGCACTCCCTCAATACTGACCCTCTGACAGTGCGGCACTCCCTCAGTGTTAACCTTCTGACAGTGCAGCACTCCCTCAGTACTGACCCTCTGACAGTGCAGCACGCCCTCAGTACTGGCCCTGTGACACTGCAGCACTCCCTCAGTACTGACCCTCTGACAGTGCAGCACTCCCTCAGTGTTAACCTTCTGACAGTGCAGCACTCCCTCAGTACTGACCCTCTGACAGTGCAGCACTCCCTCAGTACTGACTCTCTGACAGTGCAGCATTCCCTCAGTACTGACCCTCTGACAGTGCAGCACTCCCTCAGTACTGACCCTCTGACAGTGCAGCAGTCCCTCAGTACTGACCCTATGACATTATAGCACTCCCTCAGTACTGACCCTCTGACAGTGCAGCACTCCCTCAGTACCGACCATCCGGCAGTGCAAGACTCCCTCAGAACTGACCCTCTGACTGTGCAGCACTCCCTCAGCACTGACCCTCTGACAGTGCAGCACTCCCTCAACACGGACCTTCTGACAGTGCAGCACTCGCTCAGCACGGACCCTCTGACAGTGCAGCACTCCCTTAACACTGACACTCTGACAGTGCGGCACTCCCTCAGCACTGACCCTCTGACAGTGCAGCACTCCCTCAGTACTGACCCTCTGACAATGCGGCACTCCCTCTGTACTGACCCTCTGACAGTGCAGCACTCCCTCAGTACTGGCCCTCTGACAGTGCAGCACTCCCTCAGTACTGACCCTCTGACAGTGCAGCTCTCCCTCAGTACTGACCCTCTGACAATGCAGCACTCCCTCAGTACTGACCCTCTGACAGTGCAGCACTCCCTCAGTACTGAACCTCTGACAGTGCAGCACTCCCTCAGTACTGACCCTCTGACAGTGCAGCACTCCCTCAGTACTGACCCTCTGACAGTGCAGCACTCCCTCAGTACTGACCCTCTGACAGTGCAGCACTCCCTCAGTACTGACCCTCTGACAGTGCAGCACTCCCTCAGTACTGACCCTCTGACAGTGCAGCACTCCCTCAGTACTGACCCTCTGACAGTGCAGCACTCCCTCAGTACTGACCCTCTGACAGTGCAGTACTCCCATTTCCAGACCCTCCAACAACATAGTGCTTAGTCAAGACCATAAGACACAAGAGCAGAATTAGGCGACTTGGCTTATCGAATGTGCTCCGCCATTCAATCATGGCTGATATGTTTCTCATCTCCATTTTCCCGCCTTCTCCCCAGAACCCCAGCACTCCCTCAGTACTGACTCACTGGCAGTGCAGCACTCCCTCCGTACTGACCCTCTGACAGTGCGGCACTCCCTCAGTACTGACCCTCTTTCAGTGCAGCACTCCCTCAGTACTGACCCGCTGACGGTGCAGCACTCCGTCAGCACTGACCCTCTGACAGTGCGGCACTCCATCAGTACTGACCCTCTGACAGTACGGCACTCCCTCAGTTCTGACGCTCTGACAGTGCAGCACTCCCTCTGTACTGACCCTCTGACAGTGCAGCTCTCCCTCAGTACTGACCCCCTGACAGTGGAACACTCCCCAGTGCAGTCCCTCCAGTAACATGAGGCTCAGTCAGGGCCATAAGATAAAGGAGCAGAATTCGGCGACTCGACTCATAGAACATAGAACATAGAAAAATACAGCACAGAACAGGCCCTTCGGCCCACGATGTTGTGCCGAATCTTTGTCCGAGATTAATCACACATTATCATAGAATTTACAGTGCAGAAAGAGGCCACACGGCCCATCGAATCTGCACCGGCTCTTGGAAAGAGCACCAAGGTCAACATCTCCACCCTATCCCCATAACACAGTAACCCCACCCAACACTGAGGGGAATTTTGGACACGAAGGGCAATTTATCATGGCCGATCCACCTAACCCACACATCTTTGGACTGTGGGAGGATACCGGAGCACCTGGAGGAAACCCACGCACACACGAGGAGGATGTGCAGACTCCGCACAGACAGTGAAGCAAGCCGGAATCTAACCTGAATTGAGGCTCATTCAATCTGTTTCGCCATTCTATCATGGCTGATGTTTCTCATCTCCATTCTCTTGCCTTCTCCCCATAACCCCAGCACTACCTATGTACTGACACCCTGACAGTGCAACACTCCCTGAGTACTAACGCTCTGACAGTGCAGCACGCTCTCAGTACTGACCCTCTGACAGTGCAGCTCCCTTAGTACTGACCCTCTGACAGTGCGGCACTCCCTCAGTACTGACCCTCTGACAGTGCAGCACTCCCTCAGTACTGACCCTCTGACAGTGCAGCAGTCCCTCAGTACTGACCCTCTGACAGTGCAGCACGCCCTCAGTACTGACCCTATGACAGTGCAGCTCCCTTAGTACTGACCCTCTGACAGTGCGGCACTCCCTCAGTGCTGACCCTCTGACAGTGCAGCACTCCCTCAGTACTGACCCTCTGACAGTGCAGCAGTCCCTCAGTACTGACCCTCTGACAGTGCGGCACTCCCTCAGTACTGACCCTCTGACAGTGCAGCACTCCCTCAGTACTGACCCTCTGACAGTGCAGCATTCCCTCAGTACTGACCCTCTGACAGTGCAGCACTCCCTCAGTACTGACCCTCTGACAGTGCAGCACTCCCTCAGTACTGACCCTCTGACAGTGCAGCACTCCCTCAGTACTGACCCTCTGACAGTGCAGCACTCCCTCAGTACTGACCCTCTGACAGTGCAGCACTCCCTCAGTACTGACACTCTGACAGTGCGGCACTCCCTCAGTACTGACCCTCTGACAGTGCAGCACTCCCTCAGTACTGACACGCTGACAGTGCGGCACTCCCTCAGTACTGACCCTCCGACAGTGCAGCACTCCCTCAGTACTGACCCTCCGACAGTGCTGTACTCCCATGTCCAGACCATCCAACAACATAGTTGTCAAGACAATAAGACATAGGAGCAGAATTCAGTGACTTGGCTCATCATGTCTGCTCCACCATTCAATCATGGCTGATATGTTTCTCATCTCTATTCTCCTGCCTTCTCTCCATAACCCCAGCGCTCCCTTGGTACTGACCCTCTGACAATCCTCCTCTCCCTCAGTACTCGTCCTCTGACAGTGCAGCACTCCCTCAGTATGCGGCATTCCACAGCACTGACTCACTGACAGCACAGCACTCCCACACTACTGCCCCTCTGACAGTGCAGCACTCCCACACTACTGCCCCTCTGACAGTGCAGCACTCCCTCAGTACTGACCCTCTGACAGTGTGGCCCTCCCTCAGTACAGACCCTCTGACAGTGCGCCACTCCCTCAGTACTGACCCTCTGACAGTGCGGCACTCCCTCAGTACTGACCCTCTGACAGTGCAGCACTCCCTCAGTACTGACCCTCTGACAGTGCAGCACTCCCTCAGTACTGACCCTCTGACAGTGTGGCCCTCCCTCAGTACAGACCCTCTGACAGTGCGCCACTCCCTCAGTACTGACCCTCTGACAATGCGGCACTCCCTCAGTACTGACCCTCTGACAGTGCAGCACTCCCTCAGTACTGCCCCTCTGACAGTGTGGCCCTCCCTCAGTACAGACCCTCTGACAGTGCGCCACTCCCTCAGTATTGACCCTCTGACAGTGCAGCACTCCCGCACTACTGACCCTCTGACAGTGCAGCACTCTCTCAGTACTAACCCTCTGACGGTGCAGCACTCCCTCAGTACTGACCCTCTGACAGTGCAGCACTCCCTCAGTATGCGGCACTCCCTCAGTACTGACCCTCTGACAATGCAGCACTCCCTCAGTATGCGGCGCTTCCTGAGTACTGACACTCTGACAGTGCAGCACACCCTCAGTACTGACCCTCTGACAGTGCAGACCGTCCAACATCATAGTGTTTAGTCAAGACCATAATACATAGGGCAGGATTAGGCCACTCGGTCCATCGAGTCTGCTCCGCCTTATATAGCTGATATATTTCTCAGCACCATTCTCCTGCCTTCTCTCCATAACCCCAGTGATTCCCCAGCACTGTCCCACTGACAGTGCAGCACTCCCTCAGTACTGACCCTCTGACAGTGTGGCACTCCCTCAGTACTGACCCTCTGACAGTGCAGCACTCCCTCAGTACTGACCCTCCGACAGTGCTGTGCTCCCATGTCCAGACCATCCAACAACATAGTTGTCAAGACAATAAGACATAGGAGCAGAATTAGGCGACTTGGCCCATCAAGTCTGCTCCGCCATTCAATCATGGCTGATATGTTTCTCATCTCTATTCTCCTGCCTTCTCTCCATAACCCCAGCGCTCCCTTGGTACTGTCCCTCTGACAATCCTCCTCTCCCTCAGTACTCGTCATCTGACAGTGCAGCACTCCCTCAGTATGCGGCATTCCACAGCACTGACTCACTGACAGGACAGCACTCCCGCACTACTGCCCCTCTGACAGTGCAGCACTCCCTCAGTACTGACCCTCTGACAGTGTGGCCCTCCCTCAGTACCGACCCTCTAACAGTGCGCCACTCCCTCAGTACTGACCCCCTGACAGTGCAGCACTCCCTCAGTACTTACCCTCTGACAGTGCGGCACTCCCTCAGTACTGACCCTCTGACAGTGCGGCACTCTCTCAGTACTAACCCTCTGACAGTGCAGCACTCCCTCAGTACTGACCTTCTGACAGTGTAGCACTCCCTCAGTACTGACCCTCTGACAGTGCAGCACTCCCTCAGTATGCGGCACTCCCTCAGTACTGACCCTCTGACAATGCAGCACTCCCTCAGTATGCGGTGCTTCCTCAGTACTGACCCTCTGACAGTGTGGCACTCCCTCAGTACTGACCATCTGACAGTGCAGCACACCCTCAGTACTGACCCTCTGACAGTGCAGCACACCCTCAGTACTGACCCTGTGACAGTGCGGCTATCACTCAGTACTGACCCTCTGACAGTTCAGCACACCCTCAGTACTGACCCT
This sequence comes from Scyliorhinus canicula, assembly GCF_902713615.1. NCBI lineage: Eukaryota > Metazoa > Chordata > Chondrichthyes > Carcharhiniformes > Scyliorhinidae > Scyliorhinus > Scyliorhinus canicula. Next base: position 8,245,824 of record NC_052172.1, read on the forward strand.
CTGACAGTGCTGCACTCTCTCAGTACTGACCCTCTGACAATGCAGCACTCCCTCAGTTCTGACCCTCTGACAGTGCTGCACTCTCTCAGTACTGACCCTCTGACAATGCAGCACTCCCTCAGTACTGACCCTCTGACAGTGCAGCACTCCCTCACTACTAACACACTGACAGTGCAGCACTCCCTCAGTACTGACCATCTGACAGTGCAGCGCTCCCTCAGTACTGACCCTCTGATACTACTACACTCCCTCAGTACTGACCCTCTGACAGCGCAGCGCTCCCTCAGTACTGACACTCTGACAGTGAAGCACTCCCTCAGTACTGACTCTGACAGTGGAGCTCACACTCAGGACTGACACTCTGATAGTGCTTCATTCCCTCAGTAATGACCCTCTGACAGTGCAGCACTCCCTCAGTACTGACCCTCTGACAGTGCAGCACTCCCTCAGTACTGACCCTACGACAGTGCTGTACTCCCATGTCCAGACCATCCAACAACATAGTTGTCAAGACAATAAGACATAGGAGCAGAATTAGGTGACTTGGCTCATCAAGTCTGCTCCGCCATTCAATCATGGCTGATATGTTTCTCATCTCTATTCTCCTGCCTTCTCTCCATAACCCCAGCGCTCCCTTGGTACTGACCCTCTGACAATCCTCCTCTCCCTCAGTACTCGTCCTCTGACAGTGCAGCACTCCCTCAGTATGCGGCATTCCACAGCACTGACTCACTGACAGCACAGCACTCCCACACTACTGCCCCTCTGACAGTGCAGCACTCCCACACTACTGCCCCTCTGACAGTGCAGCACTCCCTCAGTGCTGACCCTCTGACAGTGCGGCACTCCCTCAGTACTGACCCTCTGACAGTGTGGCCCTCCCTCAGTACCGACCCTCTGACAGTGCGCCACTCCCTCAGTACTGACCCCCTGACAGTGCAGCACTCCCTCAGTACTGACCCTCTGACAGTGCAGCACTCCCGCACTACTGACCCTCTGACAGTGCAGCACTCCCTCAGTACTGACCCTCTGACAGTGTGGCACTCCCTCAGTACTGACCCTCTGACAGTATAGCACTCCCTCAGTACTGACCCTCTGACAGTGCGGCACACCCTCAGTACTGACCCTCTGACAGTGCGGCACTCTCTCAGTACTAACCCTCTGACAGTGCAGCAGTCCCTCAGTACTGACCTTCTGACGGTGCAGCACTCCCTCAGTACTGACCCTCTGACAATGCAGCACTCCCTCAGTATGCGGCGCTTCCTCAGTACTGACACTCTGACAGAGCAGCACTCCTTAGTACTGACACTCTGACAGTGCAGCACACCCTCAGTACTGACCCTCTGACAGTGCAGCACACCCTCAGTACTGACCCTGTGACAGTGCGGCTATTACTCAGTACTGACCCTCTGACAGTGCAGCACACCCTCAGTACTGACCCTCTGACAGTGCTGCACTCTCTCAGTACGGACCCTCTGACAGTGCAGCACTCCCTCAGTACTGACCCTTTGACAGTGAAGCACTCTCTCAGTACTGACTCTCTGACAGTGGAGCACACACTCAGGACTGACACTCTGATAGTGCTGCATTCCCTCAGTAATGACCCTCTGACAGTGCAGCACTCCCTCAGTACTGACCCTCTGACAGTGCAGCACTCCGTCTGTACTGACCCTCTGACAATGCAGCACTCCCTCATTACCGACGCTCTGACAGTGCAGTAGTCCATCAGCACTGACCCTGTGGCAGTGCAGCATTCCAATGTCCAGACCGTCCAACATCATAGTGCTTAGTCAAGACCATAATACATAGGGCAGGATTAGGCCACTCGGTCCATCGAGTCTGCTCCACCATTCATATATAGCTGATATATTTCTCAGCACCATTCTCCTGCCTTCTCTCCATTACCCCAGTGATTCCCCAGCACTGTCCCACCGACAGTGCAGCATTCTCTCAGGATGGACCCTCTGACAGTGCAGCACTCTCTCAGTACGGACCCTCTGACAGTGCGGCACTCCCTCAGTATTGACCCTCTGACAATGAAGCACTCCCTCAGTACTGACCCTCTGACAGTGCAGCACTCTCTCAGTACGGACCCTCTGACAGTGCGGCACTCCCTCAGTATTGACCCTCTGACAATGAAGCACTCCCTCAGTACTGACCCTCTGTCAGTGCAGCACTCCCTCAGTACTGACCCTCTGACAGTGCGGCACTCCCTCAGTACTGACCCTCTGACAGTGCGGCACTCCCTCAGTACTGACCCTCTGACAGTGCAGCACTCCCTCAGTACTGACCCTCTGACAGTGCGGCACTCCCTCAGTACTGACCCTCTGACAGTGCGGCACTCCCTCAGTACTGACCCTCTGACAGTGCAGCACTCCCTCAGTACTGACCCTCTGTCAGTGCAGCACTCCCTCAGTATTGACCCTCTGACAGTGCAGCACTCCCTCATTACTGACCCTCTGACAGTGCAGCACTCCCTCAGTATTGACCCTCTGACAGTGCAGCACTCCCTCAGTACTAACCCTCTGACAGTGTAGCACTCCCTCAGTACTGACCCTGTGACAGTGCGGCTCACACTCAATACTGACCCTCTGACAGTGCAGCACTCCCTCAGTACTGACCCTCTGACGGTGCAGCACTCCCTCTGTACTGACCCGCTGACAGTGCAGCACTCCCTCAGTACTGACCCTCTGACAGTGCAGCAGACCCTAGGTGCTGACTCTCTGACAGTGCTGCACTCTCACAGTACGGACCCTCTGACAGTGCAGCGCTCCCTCAGTACGCACCCTCTGACAGTGCAACACTCCCTTAATACTGACCCTCTGACAGTGCAGCACTCACTCAGTACCGACCCACTGACCGTGCAGCATTCCCTCAGTACTGACCCACTGACAGTGCAGTACTCCCTCAGTACTAACCCTCTGACAGTATAGCACTCCCTCAGTACTGACCCTCTGACAGTGCGGCACACCCTCAGTACTGACCCTCTGACAGTGCGGCACTCTCTCAGTACTAACCCTCTGACAGTGCAGCAGTCCCTCAGTACTGACCTTCTGATGGTGCAGCACTCCCTCAGTACTGACCCTCTGACAATGCAGCACTCCCTCAGTATGCGGCGCTTCCTCAGTACTGACACTCTGACAGAGCAGCACTCCTTAGTACTGACACTCTGACAGTGCAGCACACCCTCAGTACTGACCCTCTGACAGTGCAGCACACCCTCAGTACTGACCCTGTGACAGTGCGGCTATTACTCAGTACTGACCCTCTGACAGTGCAGCACACCCTCAGTACTGACCCTCTGACAGTGCTGCACTCTCTCAGTACGGACCCTCTGACAGTGCAGCACTCCCTCAGTACTGACCCTTTGACAGTGAAGCACTCTCTCAGTACTGACTCTCTGACAGTGGAGCACACACTCAGGACTGACACTCTGATAGTGCTGCATTCCCTCAGTAATGACCCTCTGACAGTGCAGCACTCCCTCAGTACTGACCCTCTGACAGTGCAGCACTCCGTCTGTACTGACCCTCTGACAATGCAGCACTCCCTCATTACCGACGCTCTGACAGTGCAGTAGTCCATCAGCACTGACCCTGTGGCAGTGCAGCATTCCAATGTCCAGACCGTCCAACATCATAGTGCTTAGTCAAGACCATAATACATAGGGCAGGATTAGGCCACTCGGTCCATCGAGTCTGCTCCACCATTCATATATAGCTGATATATTTCTCAGCACCATTCTCCTGCCTTCTCTCCATTACCCCAGTGATTCCCCAGCACTGTCCCACCGACAGTGCAGCATTCTCTCAGGATGGACCCTCTGACAGTGCAGCACTCTCTCAGTACGGACCCTCTGACAGTGCGGCACTCCCTCAGTATTGACCCTCTGACAATGAAGCACTCCCTCAGTACTGACCCTCTGACAGTGCAGCACTCTCTCAGTACGGACCCTCTGACAGTGCGGCACTCCCTCAGTATTGACCCTCTGACAATGAAGCACTCCCTCAGTACTGACCCTCTGTCAGTGCAGCACTCCCTCAGTACTGACCCTCTGACAGTGCGGCACTCCCTCAGTACTGACCCTCTGACAGTGCGGCACTCCCTCAGTACTGACCCTCTGACAGTGCAGCACTCCCTCAGTACTGACCCTCTGACAGTGCAGCACTCCCTCATTACTGACCCTCTGACAGTGCAGCACTCCCTCAGTATTGACCCTCTGACAGTGCAGCACTCCCTCAGTACTAACCCTCTGACAGTGTAGCACTCCCTCAGTACTGACCCTGTGACAGTGCGGCTCACACTCAATACTGACCCTCTGACAGTGCAGCACTCCCTCAGTACTGACCCTCTGACGGTGCAGCACTCCCTCTGTACTGACCCGCTGACAGTGCAGCACTCCCTCAGTACTGACCCTCTGACAGTGCAGCAGACCCTAGGTGCTGACTCTCTGACAGTGCTGCACTCTCACAGTACGGACCCTCTGACAGTGCAGCGCTCCCTCAGTACGCACCCTCTGACAGTGCAACACTCCCTTAATACTGACCCTCTGACAGTGCAGCACTCACTCAGTACCGACCCACTGACCGTGCAGCATTCCCTCAGTACTGACCCTCTGACAGTGCAGCACTCCCTCAGTACTGACACTCTGACGGTGCAGCACTCCTTCTGTACTGACCCTCTGACAGTGTAGCACTCCCTCAGTACTGACCCTCTGACAGTGCAGCACTCCCTCAGTACTGACCCTCTGACAGTGCGGCACCCCCTCAGTACTGACCCTCTGACAGTGCAGCACTCCCTCAGTATTGACCCTCTGCCAGTGCAGCACTCCCTCATTACCGACGCTCTGACACTGCAGTAGTCCATCAGCACTGACCCGTGGCAGGGCAGCATTCCCATGTCCAGACCGTCCAACATCATAGTGCTTAGTCAAGACCATAATACATAGGGCAGGATTAGGCCACTCTGTCCATCGAGTCTGCTGCACCATTCATATATAGCTGATATATTTCTCAGCACCATTCTCCTGCCTTCTCCCCATAACCCCAGTGATTCCCCAGCACTGTCCCACCGACAGTGCAGCATTCTCTCAGTACGGACCCTCTGACAGTGCAGCACTCTCTCAGTACGGACCCTCTGACAGTGCAGCACTCCCTCAGTACTGACCCTGTGACAGTGTGGCTCACACTCAGTACTGACCCTCTGACAGTGCAGCACTCCCTCAGGACTGACCCTCTGACAGTGCAGCACTTCCTCAGTACTGACCCTCTGACAGTGCAGCACTCCCTCAGTACTGACCCTCTGACAGGTCAGCACTCCCTCATTACCGACGGTCTGACAGTGCAGTAGTCCATCAGCACTGACCCTCTGACAGTGCAGCACTCCCTCAGTTCTGACCCTCTGACAGTGCAGCACTCCCTCAGTACTGACCCTCAGACAGTGCAGCACTCCCTCAGTACTGACCCTCAGACAGTGCAGCACTCCCTCAGTACTGACCCTCTGACAGTGCAGCACTCCGTCTGTACTGACCCTCTGATAGTGCAGTACTCCCTCAGTATTGACTCTCTGACAGTGCAGCACTCCCTCAGTACTGACCCTCTGACAGTGCAGCACTCCGTCTGTACTGACCCTCTGACAGTGCAGCACTCCCTCAGTCCTGACCCTCTGACAGTGCAGCACTACCTCAGAACTGACCCTCTGACAGTGCAGCACTCCCTCAGTGTTAACCTTCTGACAGTGCAGCACTCCCTCAGTACTGACCTCTGACAGTGCAGTAGTCCATCAGCACTGACCCTGTGGCAGTGCAGCATTCCCATGTCCAGACCGTCCAACATCATAGTGCTTAGTCAAGACTATAATACATAGGGCAGGATTAGGCCACTCGGTCCATCGAGTCTGCTCCGCCATTCATATATAGCTGATATATTTCTCAGCACCATTCTCCTGCCTTCTCCCCATAACCCCAGTGATTCCCCAGCACTGTCCCACCGACAGTGCTGCACTCTCTCAGTACGGACCCTCTGACAGTGCGGCTCTCCCTCAGTACTGACCCTCTGTCAGTGCTGCACTTCCTCAGTACTGACCCTCTGTCAGTGCGGCACTCCCTCAGTACTGACCCTCTGACAGTGCAGCACTCTCTCACTACTGACCCTGTGACAGTGCGGCTAACACTCAGTCCTGACCCTCGGACATTGCAGCACACACTCAGTGCTGACCTTCTGACAGTGCTGCACTCCCTCAGTACTGACCCTCTGACAGTGCAGCACTCCCTTAGTACTGACCCTCTGGCAGTGCAGCACTCCCTCAGTACCGACCCTCTGACAGTGCAGCACTCCCTCAGTACTCACCCTCTGACAGTGCAGCTGTCCCTCAATACTGACCCTCTGGCAGTGCAGCACTCCCTCAGTACTGACCCTCTGACAGTGCAGCACACCCTCAGTGCTGACCTTCTGAGAGTGCTGCACTCCCTCAGCACTGACCCTTTGACAGAGCAGCACTCCCTTAGTACTGACCCTCTGACAGTGCAGCACTCCCTCAGTACCGACCCTCAGACAGTGCAGCACTCCCTCAGTACTCACCCCCTGACAGTGCAGCTGTCCCTCAATACTGACCCTCTGACAGTGCAGGTCTCCCTCAGTACTGACCCTCTGACAGTGCAGCACTCCCTCAGGACTTACCCTCTGATAGTGCAGCACTCCCTCAGGACTGACCCTCTGACAGTACAGCACTCCCTCAGTACTGACCCTCTGACAGTGCAGCACTCCCTCAGTACTGACCCTCTGACAGTGCAGCACTCACTCAGTACTGACCCTCTGACAGTGCTCCATTCCCTCAGTACCTACCCTCTGACAGTGCAGCACTCCCTCAGTACTTACCCTCTGACAGTGCAGCACTCCCTCAGTACTGACCCTCTGACAGTGCAGCACTCCCTCAGCACTGACCCTCTGACAGTGCAGCACTCCCTCAGTACTGACCCTCTGACAGTGCAGCACTCCCTCAGTGCTGACCCTCTGACAGTGCTGCACTCTCACAGTACGGACCCTGTGACAGTGCAGCGCTCCCTCAGTACTGACCCTCTGACAGTGCAGCACTCCCTCACTACTTACCCTGTGAAAGTGCGGCTATCACTCAGTACTGACCCTCTGACAGTGCAGCACACACTCAGTACTGACCCTCTGACAGTGCAGTACTCCCATTTCCAGACCCTCCAACAACATAGTGCTTAGTCAAGACCATAAGACACAAGAGCAGAATTAGGCGACTTGGCTTATCGAATGTGCTCCGCCATTCAATCATGGCTGATATGTTTCTCATCTCCATTTTCCTGCCTTCTCCCCAGAACCCCAGCACTCCCTCAGTACTGACTCACTGGCAGTGCAGCACTCCCTCCGTACTGACCCTCTGACAGTGCGGCACTCCCTCAGTACTGACCCTCTGACAGTGCAGCACTCCCTCAGTACTGACCCTCTGACAGTGCAGCACTCCCTCAGTACTGACCCTCTGACAGTGCAGCACTCCCTCAGTACTGACCCTCTGACAGTGCAGCACTCCCTCAGTACTGACCCTCTGACAGTGCAGTACTCCCATTTCCAGACCCTCCAACAACATAGTGCTTAGTCAAGACCATAAGACACAAGAGCAGAATTAGGCGACTTGGCTTATCGAATGTGCTCCGCCATTCAATCATGGCTGATATGTTTCTCATCTCCATTTTCCCGCCTTCTCCCCAGAACCCCAGCACTCCCTCAGTACTGACTCACTGGCAGTGCAGCACTCCCTCCGTACTGACCCTCTGACAGTGCGGCACTCCCTCAGTACTGACCCTCTTTCAGTGCAGCACTCCCTCAGTACTGACCCGCTGACGGTGCAGCACTCCGTCAGCACTGACCCTCTGACAGTGCGGCACTCCATCAGTACTGACCCTCTGACAGTACGGCACTCCCTCAGTTCTGACGCTCTGACAGTCCAGCACTCCCTCTGTACTGACCCTCTGACAGTGCAGCTCTCCCTCAGTACTGACCCCCTGACAGTGGAACACTCCCCAGTGCAGTCCCTCCAGCAACATGAGGCTCAGTCAGGGCCATAAGATAAAGGAGCAGAATTCGGCGACTCGACTCATAGAACATAGAACATAGAAAAATACAGCACAGAACAGGCCCTTCGGCCCACGATGTTGTGCCGAATCTTTGTCCGAGATTAATCACACATTATCATAGAATTTACAGTGCAGAAGGAGGCCACACGGCCCATCGAATCTGCACCGGCTCTTGGAAAGAGCACCAAGGTCAACATCTCCACCCTATCCCCATAACACAGTAACCCCACCCAACACTGAGGGGAATTTTGGACACGAAGGGCAATTTATCATGGCCGATCCACCTAACCCACACATCTTTGGACTGTGGGAGGATACCGGAGCACCTGGAGGAAAACCCACGCACACACGAGGAGGATGTGCAGACTCCGCACAGACAGTGAAGCAAGCCGGAATCTAACCTGAATTGAGGCTCATTCAATCTGTTTCGCCATTCTATCATGGCTGATGTTTCTCATCTCCATTCTCTTGCCTTCTCCCCATAACCCCAGCACTACCTATGTACTGACACCCTGACAGTGCAACACTCCCTGAGTACTAACGCTCTGACAGTGCAGCACGCTCTCAGTACTGACCCTCTGACAGTGCAGCTCCCTTAGTACTGACCCTCTGACAGTGCGGCACTCCCTCAGTACTGACCCTCTGACAGTGCAGCACTCCCTCAGTACTGACCCTCTGACAGTGCAGCAGTCCCTCAGTACTGACCCTCTGACAGTGCAGCACACCCTCAGTACTGACCCTATGACAGTGCAGCTCCCTTAGTACTGACCCTCTGACAGTGCGGCACTCCCTCAGTGCTGACCCTCTGACAGTGCAGCACTCCCTCAGGACTGACCCTCTGACAGTGCAGCACTCCCTCAGGACTGACCCTCTGACAGTGCAGCACTCCCTCAGTACTGACCCTCTGACAGTGCAGCACTCCCTCAGTACTGACCCTCTGACAGTGCAGCACTCCCTCAGTACTGACCCTCTGACCGTGCGGCACTCCCTCAGTACTGACCCTCTGACAGTGCAGCACTCCCTCAGCACTGGCCCTCTGACAGTGCAGCACTCCCTCAGTACTGACCCTCTGACAGTGCAGCACTCCCTCAGTACTGACCCTCTGACAGTGCAGCACTCCCTCAGTACTGACCCTCTGACAGTGCAGCACTCCCTCAGTACTGACCCTCTGACCGTGCGGCACTCCCTCAGTACTGACCCTCTGACAGTGCAGCACTCCCTCAGCACTGGCCCTCTGACAGTGCAGCACTCCCTCAGTACTGACCCTCTGACAGTGCAGCACTCCCTCAGTACTGACCCTCTGACAGTGCAGCACTCCCTCAGTACTGACCCTCTGACCGTGCGGCACTCCCTCAGTACTGACCCTCTGACAGTGCAGCACTCCCTCAGCACTGGCCCTCTGACAGTGCAGCACTCCCTCAGTACTGACCCTCTGACAGTGCAGCACTCCCTCAGTACTGACCCTCTGACAGTGCAGCACTCCCTCAGTACTGACCCTCTGACAGTGCAGCACTCCCTCAGTACTGACCCTCTGACCGTGCGGCACTCCCTCAGTACTGACCCTCTGACAGTGCAGCACTCCCTCAGCACTGGCCCTCTGACAGTGCAGCACTCCCTCAGTACTGACCCTCTGACAGTGCAGCACTCCCTCAGTACTGACCCTCTGACAGTGCAGCACTCCCTCAGTACTGGCCCTCTGACAGTGCAGCGCTCCCTCAGTACGGACCCTCTGACAGTGCAGCACTCCCTCAGTACTGACCCTCTGACAGTGCAGCACTCCCTCACTACTGACACTGTGACAGTGCGGCTCTCACTGAGTACTGACCTGCTGACAGTGCAGCACACCCTCAGTGCTGACCCTCTGACAGTTCTGCACTCTCACAGTACGGACCCTCTGACAGTGCAGCGCTCCCTCAGTACTGACCGTCTGACAGTGCAGCACTCCCCCATTACTGACCCTGTGACAGTGCAGTACTCCCTCAGTACTGACCCTGCGACAGTGCGGCACTCCCTCAGTACTGACCCTCTGACAGTGCGGCACTCGCTCAGTACTGACACTGTGACAGTTGAAAACTCCCTCAGTACTGACCCTCTGACAGTGCAGCACTCCCTCAGTACTGACAGCTGACAGTGCAGCACTCCCTCAGTACTGACAGCTGACAGTGCAGCACTCCCTCAGTGCTGACCCTCTGACAGTGCAGCACTCCCTCAATACTGACCTTCTGACAATGCAGCACTCCCTCAGTACAGACCCTCTGACAGTACACCACTCCCTCAGTACTGACCCTCTGACAATGCAGCACTCCCTCTGTACTGACCCTCTGACAGTGCAGCACTCCCTCAGGACTGACCCTCTGACAGTGCAGCACTCCCTCAGTACTGACCCTCTGACAGTGCAGCACTCCCTCAGTACTGACCCTCTGACAGTGCAGCACTCCCTCAGTACTGACCCTCTGACAGTGTGGCACTCCCTCAGTACTGACCCTCTGACAGTGCAGCACTCCCTCAGCACTGACCCTCTGACAGTGCAGCACTCCCTCAGTACTGACCCTCTGACAGTGCAGCACTCCCTCAGTACTGACCCTCTGACAGTGCAGCACTCCCTCAGTACTGACCCTCTGACAGTGCAGCGCTCCCTCAGTACGGACCCTCTGACAGTGCAGCACTCCCTCAGTACTGACCCTCTGACAGTGCAGCGCTCCCTCAGTACGGACCCTCTGACAGTGCGGCAGTTCCCTCAGTCCTAACCCTCTGACAGTGCAGCACTCGCTCAGTCCTGACACTGTGACAGTTGAAAACTCCCTCAGTACTGACCCTCTGACAGTGCAGCACTCCCTCAATACTGACCTTCTGACAATGCAGCACTCCCGCAGTACTGATCCCCTGACAGTGCAGCACTCTCTCAGTACTGATCCCCTGACAGTGCGGCACTCTCACAGTACGGACCCTCTGACAGGGCGGCACTCCCTCAGTACTGACCCTGTGACAGTGCAGCACTCCCTCAGTACTGACCCTCTGACAGTGCAGCACTCCCTCAGGACTGACCCTCTGACAGTGCAGCACTCCCTCAGTACTGACCCTCTGACAGTGCAGCACTCCCTCAGTACTGACCCTCTGCCAGTGCAGCACTCCCTCAGTACTGACCCTCTGACCGTGCGGCACTCCCTCAGTACTGACCCTCTGACAGTGCAGCACTCCCTCAGCACTGGCCCTCTGACAGTGCAGCACTCCCTCAGTACTGACCCTCTGACAGTGCAGCACTCCCTCAGTACTGACCCTCTGACAGTGCAGCACTCCCTCAGTACTGACCCTCTGACAGTGCAGCACTCCCTCAGTACTGACCCTCTGACCGTGCGGCACTCCCTCAGTACTGACCCTCTGACAGTGCAGCACTCCCTCAGCACTGGCCCTCTGACAGTGCAGCACTCCCTCAGTACTGACCCTCTGACAGTGCAGCACTCCCTCAGTACTGACCCTCTGACAGTGCAGCACTCCCTCAGTACTGACCCTCTGACAGTGCAGCGCTCCCTCAGTACGGACCCTCTGACAGTGCAGCACTCCCTCAGTACTGACCCTCTGACAGTGCAGCACTCCCTCACTACTGACACTGTGACAGTGCGGCTCTCACTGAGTACTGACCTGCTGACAGTGCAGCACACCCTCAGTGCTGACCCTCTGACAGTTCTGCACTCTCACAGTACGGACCCTCTGACAGTGCAGCGCTCCCTCAGTACTGACCGTCTGACAGTGCAGCACTCCCCCATTACTGACCCTGTGACAGTGCAGTACTCCCTCAGTACTGACCCTGTGACAGTGCGGCACTCCCTCAGTACTGACCCTCTGACAGTGCGGCACTCGCTCAGTACTGACACTGTGACAGTTGAAAACTCCCTCAGTACTGACCCTCTGACAGTGCAGCACTCCCTCAGTACTGACAGCTGACAGTGCAGCACTCCCTCAGTACTGACAGCTGACAGTGCAGCACTCCCTCAGTGCTGACCCTCTGACAGTGCAGCACTCCCTCAATACTGACCTTCTGACAATGCAGCACTCCCTCAGTACTGACCCTCTGACAGTACACCACTCCCTCAGTACTGACCCTCTGACAATGCAGCACTCCCTCTGTACTGACCCTCTGACAGTGCAGCACTCCCTCAGGACTGACCCTCTGACAGTGCAGCACTCCCTCAGTACTGACCCTCTGACAGTGCAGCACTCCCTCAGTACTGACCCTCTGACAGTGCAGCACTCCCTCAGTACTGACCCTCTGACAGTGTGGCACTCCCTCAGTACTGACCCTCTGACAGTGCAGCACTCCCTCAGCACTGACCCTCTGACAGTGCAGCACTCCCTCAGTACTGACCCTCTGACAGTGCAGCACTCCCTCAGTACTGACCCTCTGACAGTGCAGCACTCCCTCAGTACTGACCCTCTGACAGTGCAGCGCTCCCTCAGTACGGACCCTCTGACAGTGCAGCACTCCCTCAGTACTGACCCTCTGACAGTGCAGCGCTCCCTCAGTACGGACCCTCTGACAGTGCGGCACTCCCTCAGTCCTAACCCTCTGACAGTGCAGCACTCGCTCAGTCCTGACACTGTGACAGTTGAAAACTCCCTCAGTACTGACCCTCTGACAGTGCAGCACTCCCTCAATACTGACCTTCTGACAATGCAGCACTCCCGCAGTACTGATCCCTGACAGTGCAGCACTCTCTCAGTACTGATCCCCTGACAGTGCGGCACTCTCACAGTACGGACCCTCTGACAGGGCGGCACTCCCTCAGTACTGACCCTGTGACAGTGCAGCACTCCCTCAGTACTGACCCTCTGATGGTGCTGCACTCTCACAGTACGGACCCTCTGACAGTGCAGCGCTCCCTCAGTACTGACCGTCTGACAGTGCAGCACTCCCTCCGTACTGACCCTCTGACAGTGCAGCACTCCCCCAGTACTGACCCTCTGACAGTGCAGCACTCCCTCAGTACTGACCCTCTGACAGTGCAGCACTCCCTCAGTTCTGACTCTCTGACAGTGTGGTCCTCCCTTAGTTCTGTCCCTCTGACAGTGCAGCACTCCCTCAGTACTAACCCTCTGACAGTACAGCACTCCCTCAGTACTGACCCTCTGACAGTGCGGCACTCCCTCAGTACTGACCTTCTGACAGTGCAGCACTCCCTCAGTACTGACCCTCTGACAGTGCAGCGCTCCCTCAGTACTGACCCTCTGACAGTGCGGCACTCCCTCAGTACTGACCCTCTGACAGTGCAGCACTCCCTCAGTACTGACCCTCTGACAGTGCAGCACTCCCTCAGTACTGTCCATCTGACAGTGCAGCACTACCTCAGTACTGATCCCCTGATGGTGTGACTTGCCAAGTGAGCATTATGAGGGATTGGAGGATAGCTTTCTGAAGGTGGCTTTCCCAGGTATCTGCTGCACTTGTCCTTCTCGATGGCAGAGGTCGCGGGTTTGGAAAGTGCTGTCGAAGTAGACGGGTGAGTTCCTGCAGTGCATCTTGTGGATGGTACAGGCAGCTGCTACTGTGCGTCACTGGTAGAGGGAGTGAGTGTTTAAGGTGGTGGATGACGTGCCAATCAAGCGGGGGCTGCTTTGTCCTGGATGGTGTTGAGCTTCTTGAGTGTTGTTGGAGCTGCGCTCATCCAGGCATGTGGAGAGTATTCCATCGCACTCCTGCCTTGTGCCTTGTGGATGGTGGACAGACTTCGTGTCAGAAATTCCACAGAATTCCCAACCTCTGACCTTCTGTGGGAGCCACAGTATTTATTTTGCTCGTCCAGTTCGGTTTCTGATCAATGACAACACCCCAGTATGCTGATAGTGGGAATTCAGCGATGATACTTCCATTGGGTGTCAAGGGGAGATGCTTCGATCCTCTCTCGTTGGAGGTGGTTATTGTCTGGCACTTGTATGGCACAAATGTGGTCCAGAACATGGAGCACGTTAGTCAAACACAATGGGCGCGATTCTCCGCCCCCCACGCCGGGTGGGAGAATAGCGGGAGGGCCTCCTGACATTTTTCACGCCCTCCCGCTATTCTCCCCCCCCCCCACGCTCGACCCACGCCACGAATTGGCGCTCGCCGTTTTTCACGGAGAGCGGTGATTCTCCGAGGCTGATGGGCCGAGCGGCCGGGCCTTCACGCCCGTTTCCTGCATTGAGCTCCACCCGCTCGCTGCCATCATTAAACGGGCGGCAGATGCCCGTTTGGGGCATCTGGGGGCCAGATTGGCACGGCAGTACCATGGCCGGGCCAAGGGGGCAGAGGCCCGCGATCGGTGGGCACCGATCGCGGGCCGTGCGTCCGTAACGGACACACTCTTTTCCCTCCGCCGCCCCGCAGGATCAAGCCGCCACGTCTTGCAGGGCGGCTGAGGGAAAAGACACCAACTGCGCATGCGCGGGTTGGCGTTGTCCAACCTGCGCATGCGCGGCTGACATCATCTGCCACGTCAACCGGCGTGACGCTTGACGTATGGCCTTGACGACCGTGTCAAGGCCGCACAGCCGTGACACACGGGGCCGTGCTCCTAGGCCCGCCTGGGGGGGAGAATCGGCCCCGGAAGTGGGCGTGAAGGCTGCCGTGCGTCACGGCCTGTCCCACGGCAGCCTTTACGATTCTCCGCATTTGTGGAGAATCTCGCCCACGTTGTGTTCAACAAATCCCCTGACTCTCCTTTATTAATCTATACCTTTCCTATGCCATGAATTTTTTCTCTAGATTATTTTCTCTAACACTGACATTACCCATCTCCCAATTTTTAAGTTGGAGTGTCACAAACTAAATGCAACATGAAACTGGTCTGTATGTAATAGTGCTATTGCAGCTCGGACTGAACTATGTAAGTATCGTGCAGAGTTTAATATCACAAAATTATAGAAGCATAAAGTAGGCCATTCGGTCCGCAGTGTATGTGGTAGCCCTCTGAAAGAGCAGTTGCACATCACAACTTTTCCCTATAACGCCTCTCCATGTACCCATCCAACTCCATCCTCCAAAATTACTTGCGTACGCACCTCTTTATAGAGAGTGTGTTCCAGAGGGCGTGATCTTACAGCTGGGTTCCGCCCGAACGGGAGCGTGACGCCTCGGGTACATTCTGGGTGAAGCCTCCCCTGGGCTTCGAAACAGCCAGTACGCCCGGCGAGATATACCCAGATCTTGAGAGGTGACGCAATCAGGAGCCCGCCCATTATCCTGGACCAGCCTCACGCTCCCAACTGGGTTTAAAACCCACTTAGGTGTGTTGACCCGGGATCTATCGGGCTCCTGGCATCTCCTGGCCCCCACAGGGAGGACGGGTAGCATTCAGTGCTGACCCACACACACATGGAACAGGCGGAACGGCGCCCCAGGGGGAGTGAGGGGGGGGGGGGGGTCAACTGGCCCATCGGAGTCCCCTGGGTGACCTGGGACAGGGCAGGGTGGGTCCCTGGCCCTCCCCCCTTTGAACATGGGCACCTTGGCACTGCCAAAGTGCCCGGGTGGCGCAGCAAAGCCTGCGGGAGCTTTATGGGTGGTCCAACCTCGGAGGAGCCGGAGGGCCGGTGTGTTCAGCTCCCCCAGTGATGAAAATAATTCTGTGTGTGGGCTTGATCCGGGAGCATCTCCCCGTGGCCCAAAAAAGTGGGAGCGACTGAATGGCTGCGCTGCACTTGGAAAGCAGCTCGCCGCACCGCAGTGGCCGATGGAGCTTGGAGACCCCGCCTCCGGGATCTACCCGGCTTGCGACACCTCGCAATGTCCAACGCCATCACACGAGATGTCGCGATGCGATTGCTGCCCATTGTGGGTGGGATCACTTTTTTGGCAAATCTGCATATTAGAGCGCGACAGCTGGTCTCACTTTAATCTGCAGGTTGGGGGGGGGGGGGGGGATCGGAGCCCTCCAGGTGCATGATGCCCTTTGGGAAGAGTGGTACCCTGATACTGTTGGTGCCACCTGGGTGCTGGCCAGGCACTGCCAGGGTGTCATGTTGACATTTCTCGCGTGGGGGTGCCCTGCACGGGTGTTGGGGTGGGATGTGGGTGCTGGGGGGGGGGGGGGGGGGGGGGAGGCTGGGGACCCCCTCATAGAAATGACGTCCCAATCTCTCGCTGCAGTGAGGAGCCCTGGCGAGTGGAGCTCAATGCAGGAAACGGGGCTGTGTGCCGCTAAGGCTCCCTATCTAACACGGGTGACGTTTGATAGCCATGTGCTTCTGGGCACACCCAGTTAGTGAAACCATGGTTAGATAGCGGCGGGGAACTTGCTGACGGAGCCAGGGGAGAATCGCCCACAAATGACAATCAGAAACGTTTCCGTTGGATCATACCCAAAATCCGATAACTGGCCACGTGGCAAAGATTCTCCTCATCATCCCGCTTTTTCCCAACTCTCGAGTTTAATGATCCATTCGCCAGATGCGTTTGGTCTTTCAAAACCGCTCAGCATCGTGGAAGGTTCCCTCTCCTGGTAACCAAAGGGAATG